>NC_134768.1:1238437-1546796 GCF_050436995.1 Anticarsia gemmatalis | reverse complement strand
TTGTAACTATACGGTTTTTGCGTTATTTTAACGACTCGTATCTGAACTAAATTTGATTTCCAGGCGTTTGTTTCAGGTATTTCATACTTTGGAACTAAAAGTAGTAAGTGTATAAAGTACTAAGTGTAGGTACTTAATGCACTTTGAATTGTATTATTTCAAAAAAAACACTTTTAGGTGACAAAGCTCGAAAACTAAGTAGTTTAGCGGCTAAATTCGTGATAATTAAAAAAACTTGTAATTACCGTACCTAGTACTTAATATTTATCACACCTAGTGTTAATAAGTTAAAAAATGTTAAAGATTCACTTGTAATTTATTATTTAGCCTATGTCAATGACCCACCGCTGAGCAAAGGCCTCTGCTACAGGCTTCCAAATCACTGGATCTCTTGCTTACCCTAGCCATTCCTCCAGAAACGTGTCCAGATCATCCTGCTTCACCGTTTTAATCTAATAATGTTAAGTTTTCATCCTAAATACGTCTTAACTTTACCACAATGTGTTTCCAATAATCCCATTCAGAAATCAACATCACACACCACCGCTTCCCTCCTAAATTGACCAAATAATTACTTTTCCCCACAAATTTCAAGCTTTTTAACTTAATCCACTCAAACTAATTGGTTTAACTTCACAAAGAACTAGCAAAAAGTAACATCGTAATTTTTAAATACATAAAGTAACTTATAATAGGGCAAAAAATGCAAAATGGGGTGCAAAGAATGGCAAAAGAAATGGCCTTTTGCGGCAAGTTTTCAATAGATTTCTTAAAAGCCGTAAAATGTATGGATTGTCGTCAAGGGTGAGTTGTGTACCGATGTGATTAAACGCAAACACTCTTGAGTTAATGTAGTAAAATTGGGGGCTTTTTACACCGTGGTGTAATGGGTAAGTGGCGAATGTTTGGTTTTTGTAACACAGAACTATGACTACTTTGTAATGAGTTACTTTGTTAATTGGTTTGATTGAGAATTATTATCTTTATTATGGAAACTTATGCATTTATGAATCTGATTTAGATTTTATTAAATATCGGGACAGACATGTACCTATAGACGTTTTTCTAAGCTCAAAATATGCGTCTTCTGGTTACTTTTTGTAAAAAATATTTTGTGTGATTACTTATAAATACTGAATTTACCTACAACGAGATTTATATTTTTTTCATACAAGAAACAAAGTACCTATTTTTTCCTATAATAAATCTGGTCGTTACGTTACAGTGTGATTGAGGTCTTAAGTCAATAAAGTTCGCATTCGTTGATCGTTACACAAGGATGACAAGGGGCGCGGTGTGAATGCGTTGTGCGCTCAATTGCTCGCAAATTGTTACTACTTATTGTTCGTTCGATATAGTAGGGTGCGACGCTACGGTGTGACAAGGGTGCATAATTACTATCTGGTTTTAGTTACGGAAGTATATAATAATGAATGGAATATATTTTTTGGAGTAAGTGAAGGTGAAGTGTCTTCTGTATTTAGTTATTTTTATTAAACTGTATTATAGAATGTTAAATTAGTTTTTTATTGAATTTAATTGTGCGTATTTAAATTGCTGAAGGCCGCGGGTGTTCACGTAAAAAGTGACGTACTATTAGGAAGTTTTATCAAGGGTATATCCTTTCATATTGTCAAATTTGATGCAAATGGGTTTCCGTTTTCCAGTAACAAAACAAAGCAAAGACGTTTTCTCTAACTCGTAAATAAATAGAAAAATAAATTACTTCCATAGATAATAATATTTTAACTAAAGTGAGCCACACTTTTATCAATCATCGAATTTTGGTAACACTAACAAACCGCAATTAATTTTTATAAGTTAAGAAAATATTATATAAAGGAATTACAATATATTCTTGAAAGAAATTAATAAGAGGATATTAAACAAGAATTACAATGTTACATTATGATGCAGGATAACTCATTATTCTCCAAGTTACTGGTTCTGGCAAACTATTATCTTTACGACCATTCAAAATCTTGCACATTATTTGTGCGAACACACTGTAGCACAGATGTCTCATATTTTTTGCTGTCGTGATGTTATTGTGTAGAATATCGATTTCAATTAGTTATCCATTGTCACATTGTGTCTCTGGAGTGTTTGAAGTTGACCAAACTTGATGTAGACTGTTTAGTTTTTGTAAATGTGATGTTTGATGAAAAAATACCAATATAATATAGGATGATATAGATTTCTAGATAATTGGGGTAATTATTGATTGCTCAGTACATACTGTATTTTTATTTAATAAGTCTTGAGTATATAGGTATACCTACTAAAATCTCTTAAAAATATCTAATACATAACTGTTATATAAATGAGATAGGGTCGACTATCATAATAAGGAAGGGTTAGGCTTAGATTACACTATTTAAGCGCGGGTTGCATATTTCAAAACCTTTTAATATCAATAGCTTTTTTTATATTGTTTTACCTTTTCTTTTTAATTGTACCTACTTAGATTTCAAGTCTCCATTCTGCACAGGAATCAAACCTACGACCACATTATAACAAATAATGGAAGCGGCATAGCGTCAATATTAACCACCGCGCTACGGGAAATAACATCTTGTAAGTCTTTAAACTCACAAAAAGTCATACGCATTCCAAAATCTAAGAAAAGAAGTAGATACCTACTCTCTCGAGACTTCAAAATTGTAAACATTATCATCCAATACATTAATCATACAACCAAATATTAATAAACACAACCCACTCGACCATTTCATACAAATTAAACGACCATTAACACAGCATTGTTGAAATTTAACGCAAAATTAAAACTCCATACGAACACCATTAGACCACAAAAGAACAGATGCTCATACATTTCATACACTTTCATACATTTTCATACAACTGTTCAAAGGTGTTCAAAATGTTATAAATTATGTCATTGTTGAGACGTTGACAAGTTTATTTTGGAAATTGTTTAACAATAGACTATTGGATGCGCTATTTTAGGTTGCATGACATTTAAAAGCGAAGAAAAGACAGCCGATTGGTTTAAACATTTTATATTCTAGTCGAGAGTTAATGCAATGCTTGCTTGAATGGTAAAAGAAACCCGTCTAAGAAGACCTGAGGTCTCGGGTTGGAATCCTGGGTCGAGGCAAAAATGTCTTCTCTGAGATTATCTGTTAAAAATTTATCTAAGTTAAGATTAGGAGTTAGAAAGTTCGTACTTTGTAGTGCACGTAAAGCCGTAGGTCCTGCGCCTGTCCTCTTACTGGTCGTGTCGGTTATCCGTCCCACCGGGCTATGAGAGTGAAGGAATAGAGAGTGTGCAGTATTGTGCACACACTTGGACACTAAACAAAGTCCTGCACCGTTGGCCAGTTTTAATGGAAACAACCGTCGTAGCAGGATATCGGCCTCTTGATTCCTAGGCCAAATCCCTCTTTCGTTCCGCTTGGCACAGATCTCTTCTTATTATAAGAGGGATTTTAAGCTCACCACACTGACCCCTTATTTCAAAATTTGGATCTTTCCAGTAGTCTCTAAGAGTATCATTCTTACGTACATAACTTTAAAATTTCATTCAGTGTCTTCAATTCAAATCAAATCGGCCCAACTTACACCAGACATAAACCTTTACATAATAAAGACACACAATCCCTTTATTTCCAATTCATTTCAAATTCATATTCAAAATTCACTTCCTGTTTTTGGGAACATAATAAAAAATAAAATTTAACATAACAAAACGGAGCAAAAATATGATGTATAAATCTTATAAAGTAGACAGCGATTTCAATTTAATATTATTCAAGACTAGTGACCGCCTGCGACTTCGTCCGCTTCAACTTTAGTCATTTTCTCGTTTCCTAAACATTTTTTGATGCTGCTCCACTACTATTAGACTGTAGTGTAACTTTTAAACTCTTGCGATTCATGTTTATTATATAATTGGATACGAAAATTAACGCATTTTAAATACTAAGGTAATACGATTTTTTTTAAACTTTACTGTCCCACTGCTGGGCAAAAGTCTCTTCCCAAACGAGGAAGGAATATGGATTTATTCATTCTAAAATATAGGTAGCTGGTTTTATAAATCGAGTATTCAATACACACATTATTTTGAAATCAACTAATGTAGAAGAACTATGACGCGTGACCCATTCGTTTCTGTATATCGTACCTAAATATTTAATTATTGTCATTTCATTTCGGTTTTTAAGTTTCGAAATTATATAAAAAAATGTATTTCCAAATTCGATACAGTAATTCCTGAGCTAGAAACGTTCAAACAAACAAACTCTTCGACTTTATATCATAAGTGTTTGAAAGACATCTTCATTTCGTAGTAGCTAGCTGGCTACTACACAATGGCTTGAGCATTAAGCCACGGGACGCCTATACGAATAATTTAATGCTATGGGTGTATTTTTTAGAGTTCAATGCTTAGAATATGTTGGGTTGGGCAACGGCAGGTGGATTGGTTTCGCTTTATGTTAGCAAAGATTTTAGTAAGAGTTTATCGTAAAATATACTGTTGTGCAAGCTTGATTGAAGGTAAAACCTAAAAGCAACAATAGTCTAGTTACAGTCTGACAATTTAGTAGAGAGCCTTTAAATAAGAATTGCTGTACTAAACAGGCCACCGTACCTTGCATACATGGCTCTCAACTAAGTTGTTAGACTATATGCGCTAGAAAACTAAATCTTAGCTATCTATCTATCTATCGTATAGTTAGTGGTCAACCTTGTGTCAAAGTTGTTCAACCGCCCGAAGGCCTTTGACATGGCTGATATCTTAGCTTAGGAAGTGACTTAGGTTCCTCAGGCATAAAGAGACTTCTGTACTGTAATTCAATAAAAAGGCAGGTCTCCGTGGCGCAGTCGTTAAAGTGGTCGCCATTTCACTACCGGTGCGTCGGAGGGTCGTAAGTTCGATTGCCACACGGAACAACTATTTGTGCCATCCTCAAATAGTCGTTTCAGGTTTGGTTGTACTTAGTGTCCGTTGTTTGTATGTTTGTAGACCGCGACACAAGAGCAATTCTTAATGCGGGATATGACTTTCTTAAAAGTAAAAAATAATTGAAATAGTTGTTAGTGGGAATCCAATGCTTGGTTTTATGTGGAAAAACTACGCTGGCCAACAGATTGCTTAGACCACTTGACTATTATTTATAAGACATTTAAAAAATGTTTTGACCACATTTACTTTCAAAACACATCATAACTTCAAAATTTCTAAATAAACACACGTTTTAAATATAATATTACAGTGTCATGTACCCCATTCTCGTTCTAACATTACAGGTCACTAATCATGCGTGCGTGTTAGTCTGTCTGTTAGTACAATAACTCATTAACTCGACATTACACACACGTACGAGTGTAACTTTAAGAAATAACTTTATATAAATCAGATGACGCTTAGCGCCGTGGTTTGTAAAAGAAAAAGTGTAGGTTAAGTTCGAAATGTAGTAAAAGATATGATAGTTGAAGATATATTTTGAGTTTTGAAGGAGGTAAGTATCCAGAAATAAGTTTAAAAGTAAATTATTGGTGTCTGCGCGAAGAGATGAATAGAAATCATTGTTTTTGAACTGTGTAAAAGTGACGTAACTCGAAAACTTTAGGGGCATTTTTGAGCTCCCTAGAAAAAAGACGTGTTTGTGGTATGACTTATTTTACAAGGTTGTACATTAAAGACAATTTTAATTACTTTTGGAAATAATGTATTTGCTTTAACATTTAGTTCACGAAAATTAGGCATATTGGTTTTTCCATTAAAAAAGCTACACATCTTCCTGAGATAGATCAAATAATAATTCTGCATCTAGACAATTGTTTTTTAACCATTTTCGCAGTGACTTGTTAGATGCTGTATTGGACATCGTCGTTTAAGTTCTATCACTAACCCCCGGTTTCTGAGGTACATTTAGTGGTAGTTTATGTATTCAATAGCGTTTAAACTCATATAAAAAAACTACCGTTAAATGTACTCGAAAACCGGGGGTAAGTAGGTAAGGTTTTAGCAACTTTTCAGGAGAGACGTATTTTAGTTTCGTCTTCCGATTTTCTAGCCAATGACATCAAAACATATAAAAAATCATCTTACGCTGCTCGCTCTCACTACAGCACCCCCTTTAACCCCCATTCAAACCCTACAAAGATGTAAGATAGAACCACGTACACAGCCACAGTATCATATTACGACTAATTTGAATAAGTTATTGCGTCTTGTACGCTGTGATGTCTCTATTATTTAGTGCGGCCATCTTGGATAGCTGAGGGGTTTTTTATTTGTCAGTTGTAAGAAGGTGTAGGCAGAGGTGTATAGAATAAACTTGAGGTTTGATATTGTTCTATAATTGGGGTGAATACAATGCTATATACAATTCTATTAAATCCTGAGCTACTGCTGAAGATACGCTATTTTATTTGTTTGATAACATCACGCGTGTTATAACCGAATCTGTAAGCTGAATTGTATAGAATACATCGAGGTTTCGCCATTTACAATTTTCGTTCCATGTAATCGGGGACGTAACCACTCTTTGAGTTACTATTGTACTATATTATTAAGAATACCTCAATACTACATTGCCGAACCTGGGAATCAAACTCAAGGCATTGAGATAAGCAGTCATATACACTACTGTCCAAATCACTAAAGCAGACTACATGAACTACTTTTTTATCTTGTATCATTACTAATCTCGTCCTACATATTATTCTGAAAGAATCTGAAAATAGAGTTTTTGTTATTTTCAACAACAATAAAAAGTATGAAAACTACTTTTTTGAAAACATTACATAAGCTTGTATTAATACAAAATTGACAAACCTCGAGTTTGTATTAACCATTAACGTGGGCGTATACAAGTACGATCCAAAAGTAATGATAACGAAGGTGATACATGATGATTACAGTGAAAAAAAATATTTCATTTTTTACATAGTCTCATAACAAGTTAATAAAATTAATTGATCTTTTTTTTAATCCCAATTTTCCCATAGAAATACCTTATCTTGCAAAACTCTCCCAAAATGCCCTAAAATCACTAGTCACTTCGCGATTGTCGCCAATTTTTTTGCCTATGAAGTGTTTTAAAAAAAATTGCAATTGATAAAATTAGCTAAGAGATGGATCTAGCAAATAGGATGGGTGATTGAGCAATCCGAAAGCCGTTTCTTGAATGGCAGCCACAGCAACTGCGACCTTGTGAGCCAGAGCTGGTCTTGGTGAAACAGCATTCCAACTCACACTTTCCTGGGTTTTTTTTTCATGATAGCTCCCCGTAATCTTCGTGTTTGGTATTTTTAATAAAAGCCTATTATAATAGCTCTCTTTTTCAATTATTTTACTGAAGTGATTCTTTCAGTGTTTTGAAAAAAACACGCGGGTATCAAACATCGACCTTGAAACCTTGAATTTCTCCTTTGTTGGTAAGAAGGCTCTTTTCCAAGTCATGGATAGTGGTTCGGTTTTGGGATCAAAATGGTGGGTTTTTGACTAGTCTATTGTTAAATAATGTGACAAAAAAAGTCCTTGATCCGTTTGGAACTTTCCAAGATTCACCCTCGAAATGTCGACACGTTTTCGCTTTCGTTCGCCTTTTAACATTTTCGGTTCCTGAGGCGCGGAAACGTTTTTCATGAGGAACTTGTTAGAGAAGACCCTTAAAATGCTACCATATGAGATGCCTATAATCTTAGCTATATATTTGATGGTCATTCTTTTATCTGCTAACACAATATCTCCAACTTATTTGACGTTATCTTCAGTAAGGGCGGTGGAAGTTGTTTTTTTGCGATGTTCATCTTCAATTGAAGTTCTTCCAATCTAGAACTCTTTTCTGCAACGGGTAACTATGGGAAAAAGAAAAACAAAGTCCTCCGATGACAGCAACAAGTCGCGATGTACTCCTTTAGTGGAATTTTTTTTCAGTTGAGGGCATTGACTGACTGCTCTAATGACGTTTTTTAACATTTTGATGTTTTCCCTGCGACAGTTCCTATTTAAGTGAATGTATTTACCAAATTACTTAGACTATTGATATGATTTTTTTACCCCGAACTAGTGGATCTACAAGGAAGCCAAAAAAATGGTTTTTGTATATTTGCGATGACTAGAAGTAGCCGATTATCATTACTTTTGGATCGACCCTCGTATATTTTAATACATTCGTTGTACATTTTATTGAAGGAAGTTGCTTTTGCGATGTTTTAAACAAATAAGGGCTTGTTGAAAACTAACATGGTTACGCTTTAACATAAATATGACAGTTTTGTTAAGAATATAGAGTTTATGTTTTTGATTGTTTACATAGAATTAAGACTGTATTTTTTTTGTTTTGGGTAAAACAGAGTGATTGTATACACCTACATTTTGTTCTCGTTTGTCGATACATAAGTGAATTTAGGACAGTTGCATGAATGAATAGATAAAGTGATTGTGTTTAGTTTTATAGATAAGTTCTGCATTAGATTATATAAGGGAGTTTGGTGCCATTTACTTATTAGCTTAGGCTATGCTCACACCTAGGTAATGTCTTTTCCCGTAGTAAAATCTATAATCCTACCAATTTTTTGCCAAATCGAACCCTTTTATTTACTAGTCGTTAAAAACGGCGTAACAGAAGAACAAACAACTAATTAATAAAGTTTAATTTTATTCTGAAGTGCATCATTATTGGTGAGAAAAGTGGTTGGTTCGTGGTTTTGGCATAGTGACAAGTCTAGTCTGATCTATGTTCAATTAATTTGATCTCCTTTAAACTTATCAAAAATTCTCAAAAACTTTACTAACTCTAGCATATTTAACTATTTCATTCAAACAAAAGACCCGTGCCCAACAAAACAAGCCAAACATTATTGCCCAAACACTTAATACTAACAATTTAGGTTATAAAACCACATTGTAATCATAATTGGCGCACTAAAATAATGATCACCAAACAATGGTTGGTCGACTGATTGGGGCCAACACTTGGGCAAACGTTCGACCAACGCTTTGTCAAGACAATGGTCGTTTGTGGCTTGTGACAGGCCATTAAATGACCATATATCTTTGTTCAAAGACCATAAATTTGTTGGGTGTATTATTCTCACAATAATTAGCAGAATCCTGGTGTATTGGGTTAGTTTTTGTTGTTCCGTTGAAGTGGTGCAGGGACGGATTTGGGAGATCGATTTTTGATTGACCAGCTGTCGATTACGTGGGCGTATTGGATGTTGTTGTTTACTCTACATGTTTGATTTAAAATCATAATTTCCTTTTTATTTAGGGAATTTGAAATTATTGTATCTTTCATAAATTCTTAACGCCTAGCCTAGCTTCGTAAATAGGATAGCTCTACAGAATTTCCGGATAAAGTTGCTAGAATACAGGTTGGTTGTTACCTAAAAATAAACTTTTACGCACTTGTGTTTAAACTGGTCGTACTTAATCTAATTTTGACCCGAAACATATTTTTACACTTACAAAATGTATTAAAGGCCCTTATTTTTGGCAATTGAAGGCATAGGAAATCATTAATTGCGTTCTTCAGACAATATAACAATATAAGAGCAAGAAATCTGTCGACACAAACTAACGAGAATCGAAATTACATTAAACAAAAATACAAATTCTAAAATAAAAAAAAATGTATTTTCACGAATACGTCCCTGTGCACCCAACAGTCAAACGCAGCGGGAATCTTTTCCCTAACGCCTGCCCGTCAAGCCATAGACATTAATACGAGTCTATGGTTACCATAGAGTATCCCACCGCGTTATGGCCGACCCTATGGGGTAAGGTAGCGTTATAGCTGAATCAATGGCTATTATTTAATTGGAGAATAGATTTAAAGATTATTGTTATATTGATGGGTATTTATAATTATATTGATGGAATAATTATGTCGTTTAAGTTGAAGTTTAATTGGTTGTGTTAATTAGAATTAAAGGCGTCTTGTTTTTTACATACGTACATAATATCAAGATGTGTAAGAAATACCCCCGCGTTTCGCCTTGTTCTTTACATATAAACGTACATACATAGTATTATGGCTATTATATGCGATGATTTAGGCAGAGAGGTAAGAAATACACCCTTTCGCCATTAACAATGTAATAGGAGGCGAGCCTATTGCCTTATACTGGGCAGTGGGCACGTTACCAAAAATATATTTAAAATATTTTACATACCTATCCATCAGCAAGTGTTTTCTTAGCCTTATTTAGTCCAGATGCACATCACATACTAATATCAATTAGCTAAAGTTCTGTTCAAGATACAATTTAATTTTAAAATACACATCACCAACTTAAAAATTGTACACCACTTTTCACCTAATAATCACGATACGTTTTATAAAATCTTAAAACAATTAATTATTAACAAACACATACATTTAATTACTGACTTCAAATCCCACATAACCTCAAAATGAAATCTAAATCAAATTAAGAACAATAGTCGTTTAACTGTCAGTGGGGTAGATGCCATCGTTTCTAATTCAATTTGAACCAATGAGGCGCGGGTGCGAAGCTAATGGAGTATGCGCTCGCGCATAATGTTTTAAATGAGGGCGATGTTTAATGGCTGACAAATACATTTTTGAGTGTTTAATTTATTTAATGTAATTGTGTTTTGATGTACTGTTAGATGATAATTTTGCTCTTATTATAATGTAATTACATAAGTAATTTCACGTCATTTTCTTATAGCGTAGGCAGAGGCCAAAGAATGCCACTTGGTACGGTCCTTACAAACTTCTCTTACCTCATTCACATCCAGTATCTTATTTTAAGTTTTTTAATTAATTTTTCTTTTTAATGGATGCAAAGCCTTTAAGGCCTAATTCTTTTCTCGTTCTGATTAGAGACAATTGTCTAGCACAGGAACATTTATTTTTGAAATTTCATCAAACGTTTAGTTTATCTTTTATCTTGAAAACTAATTAAATATTATGATTAACTAATAGATGTCTGGAAAAGTCAGACTGTATTCAATATTGCTTTTCTGATCAACGTTAACACTGATGGTAAGCAGGCTTTAATAATCTTTCATACCACAATACAGTGTATCTCCAACTAAAGATATTAAAATTAAATTGAACATAACCGCTTAACCGTATAATTTGATCAAAAGCCACAAATCACAGCTCTCACGAACTCAAAGAATCAATAACAACTACAATAGACAACAAATAAGTCAATATTTCACAAAAGAAACGATGAAACGACTTGAAGTCTATCTTTTCGTCTCAATGAGACATACCGAATCAATTCAGCTTCACATACAAGTGTCAAACGTCCACACATCAATACATACACACAAAAGAAACCCACTTCATGCAACAAAAACTATATTATTTGCAACAAATTGACATTCGCCGTTCCTAGAAGGCGCCAGATGACACAATTATTAACAAATACGAAACCTATCTGTCTATAAAATACAAATATACACTTAAAAACAAACTTTACACACGATTTTCGACTTTACATCTCATACATTAGGGAAGTGTAAAACCAACCAAGTGTAAAATTAAATTTGCACACGAATAAAGACGTCAACTCGGGACCTAACAATGAGATCTGATTGCCGTCGCCCATTGTCGGATTATATACGGTCATTATATTCTATTTAGTTCGTTATAACCGTTTAATAGTTTACGAAAAGTTCCCCTTGCTTATTAACAATACAATAAAAATAAATAACCATGGAGCCACTTTACACCTTCTTGGAACCCGGCAGTTGAGAAAAAAACGCAACAGTCCCATTCTAACCTTTTGTGAATTTTATTGATCGTTTACGCGAGATTTACGCTTTCAAAACTTCGACACAAACGATAGTGGACTTTATTAGTGTAGTGTAAAATTGGAATGTAAAATTGGGAGTGTAAAATTAAAGTTGTGGATGTTATAATGTCGATTATGTAGTGGAAAACGATACCATCGTTCTGTCATTCCCTTTTCACGGTAGTGTTAATATAAAATTAATATTTTTGTAGTCGTAACTTGTTTTTGACAATGGCTGTTTGACAAATAATTTTCACTTGGACTCGTAAAGTTGGCGGCCATGAAATTGAAGAGGTTGTTATATTGTTCGTTGTTATAACGAGGGCTGAGTTAATAGTTTTCTTGGCAGCTGCTTTCGCGTTCACGGTTCAAATTAGTATTGGTTTAGTGATTTAAAGTAGTCAGATGAATGGATGGGTCTTGTATGAATTTGTATTTGTTTTAGATAATGTTGAATAATGTTTAGTTTATTTTGTTAGTGGATAGTAAGATTTTTACTTCTTCTCAGTGTGGGAACTTTAGTAAAGCAAATTTTCCTAATGGACTTGTGGTAAAAGTTTTTGATTATTCAAAGTTATTGTTAACTAATCTATTTTGATTATTCAGTTAAGCGAGAAGTATAAAAATGCTTCGGTTTTGAAATTGATTTAAAAGTAAGTATAGATATTTTTTAAATATTTGACAGTTATTCATTCGATGGGTTGTAAGATAAGCCATTATAAAGAAGCAAAAGTACTATAACTGCTTTGAAAATTTCCTATAGTAGATTCCATTACTCAATCAATATGGTCACAGACCACCATGTCTATAACCATTTTATATCTCACACACGACATGTGCCTAATACCTCAGTAGTTTAAACTGTGACAATCACTTCTTATCAGTCATCTTTATTAGATAACCCGATAGAATTTTGATTTGTGATAGCGAATATAACGGCTGTTGGAATTGTAACTTTATTGTAAGAGTATAGAGTTGAGTTCGGTATGTGTAGAGGTAGTGTTTGTAATTTCGTTGATGTTTTTCGTGATACATATTAAATGATTAGGTTTTGTACGCATTTGCGACTTTAATCAAGCCTGTCAATTCGGGAATGTGGAATAATTTGCAATCAGGTTAAAATACTCCTTTTAAGACTGCTTTATTTTGACAGCCCCTGTGGCGAAGTGGTTAAGGTGGCCGTCATTCCCACGCGGTACAATTATTTGTGCAATTAACAAATAGTTGTTTCGGGTCTGGTTGTACTTTGTGTCTGTTGTTCGTAAAAGTTCCCGCAACGTAAGAGCACTAATTACGGCGGGAGTTGTCTTTAAAAAAAACAAATAAACTCGCTTAGAAGTGGTATAGAGTATGAATAGAAATAAATACTTAATTAAGTATATTAAATCGTAAAGTTTTCTGCAAATTACTGTCATCATACTGCTTTCACAGTTTAGTCGTAAGTGCGCACCTAGCCTTAAGTCCTTGTGTACCCATAAGTCATTGTGTACTATTCTGAAGGCCACTACGATCGCAATAAACAATCCAAGGTAGTATTACGATAGTAGTCGCCATATTTATTTAAATTATTTGTAATAGTACCTACGCAGTTTTGTCAATGAAAGAAACAATAATATGAATTACGAACTTGTACTCGCAACTTCGTGATAAAATTTTAACAAGTATTTGAAATCGTCTTAGTAAACTATCTGCGTAGCAAATTTTATCAAAATCTTTTCAGTACTTTTAGCGGCAAGGAGTAACAAACATTCAAACATACATCCATCCTCACAAACTTGTGTATTTGAAATATTAGTAGAAAAAGATTTGAGATAAAGTAACATTAAAAAGCTATTATTTTTCTCCATAGAGTTTCTTGAATGTTCCAATTATTTCCCAAAATTAAACCCGTATCATTTCAAAGATAAACCAAACCAATTATCCAGAAAAAGTAAGCGATACCATAAACAATCTACAAAAGATTACTACTTAATAAATCCCCTATAAAAATACCGAGAATAATAACATAAAAAAAAAGGTTTCAAACTTTGTAAACTGATCTACCATCAGACAAACACTGTTATTTCAGTGAATTAAAATAGGCGTTGCAACTGTCAAAATGCATTCCGCCATTTTAATAGCCCGTGTGTTTGGATTCGATTTTCGAAACACGTTTCGCGGCAAAAAGTTGTAAAAAAAAAGAATGCATCTGTCATCTCGTTGAGTGATCGATTTGAAATGATATAGGAGATTGTTTTTTGTTAATAATAGGGTGGGTTTTTGCAAATTTTGATGGAAGAAGTATGGCAAAAAAATATTGGACGGTACCGTTCTAGTGACGGTTGCTAAGAAGGTATAATTGTTAGTTTTAGACTTATTAAGATAACATAATGCTATTAATACTTTACGGGATTTAATAGAGGTAATAATACCTATACTTTTATAATTAGTGACGATAATTGTGTGAAAGGTTCGGTTAACTATGACTGAATTTTTTAAATGACGTTAACAAATTAACTTTTCGTTATTGCATTTTTTGCGTCTTTTAATCCAAATTTTATCGCTTTGTCTGCAAGTTGCTGAAGACCTATAATTATTGTCATAAACAGTCAGGCAATATTAAAGACAGCATTGCTCTTGCCACGAGGCAAAGACCACTGAACTTCCGAAACCAATAACTCATCATATCAATAAAACAATATCTACATAATGACACTATTGTTCAAAAACCATTATTTTTAAACGACAAAATTATTTCCAAAGACAAATAAAAAAAAACAAAGGACCCAAATACTCACACGTGTACCATAAACAAATTCAACCGAATTTTTAAACGAATTCTAATTATAACGTTCCTTATTTGAATAATCCACAGGTTAAAAATATCAAGCGCCGGTGCATCATAATGCGGTGCACACACTACCCACCCTGGTGGACGGAAGACGTTTCGACGCAACTATTAAATTATTACATCCATACTCCTTCTGAATGTCAATTGTTCATGACTCGTGTTCATGTGTTACGTGTGAACGACACTTTATTTAAAAAATGTGGCTCCCGTTGATCGTAAATCGTCTCATTTACTTCGAAATTGTTGTACAAGGAGTTTTATAGGTAGGCTGTGCTATTAGACTGAATGACAAGATTCCTTTGTCATTTGAAAAAAGTTATAGAGACGTCCATCTTTGATGTAAAAAAGAAATATTTTTTTTTTATTATTTTACTTTTAACTATATGCTTGAATGGGAATATGCTTTAGGTATAAATTTTGAGAACAGAAATAATTGAAATACATAGCTACTATGAAATTTGGTACTTGAAAGCATTACATGCCAAAATTTGGCGTTGCATAAATTAAATCCAATTTCATCTTCAAATAAAATAAAGAAAACCACCCAACTTCGGCTTTCTATTAAACTTCTAAATACGGCGCTTAGTTCAACACCTATATTTATGAATTTAAATCTACTGTACCTTTACAAATATGCAAAACTAGAGGCTGTCTGCGACTTCGTCCGCGTGGAATCCGTTCCCGTGTAAATCACGATCCCTCGGGAACTCCAGGATACAAAGTAGCCTATGTGTTATTCTGGGTCTTCAGCTACCTATATACCAAATTTCATCATAATTGGTTCTGTATTAATTGTGTGAAAGAGTAACAAACATCCATACATACATACATTCTCACAAACTTTCGCATTTATAATATTAGTACTATTCCGTGACGCCATTGGCCACAAATAGCGAGGTGACGCGATGCTTGCGTCATACTCCTAGTTAGTAATACTAAGTGCCTACGTCAGAACCTGGCTTGAATACTTTTAGGCATTCATGGCTTCCTAAAAGATTGTAGCAGAATTTTAATTATTTATAAGTAGCTTTTGCTGTGACTTCATCCGCGTGGAAAGAATTCCTGGGGTAAAATGAAACTATGTGTTCATCCAGATGTATGAGCTATCTATATACAGAATTGTATCAAAAATTTAGTAATTTTTGCGTGAAAGTAGCAAACATATTGACTAACTTTTTCTGTAAATATTATTTTAAAAGATATAATAAGTAGAAGTTAACTTACAACAAATGTGTTAAATGACAAATAAACTGACTAGAAAATTCTACGTTTTTGATAATCGAATAAGTTTTATATTCTGCTATTAAAATATAAAATGCCAGTTATCAAAACCAAGTAAAATCTTATTAGAGGTTTAATTTTATCATTTACTTGTTCTCTTTAATAAAAAAAGTACAATAACATAATATATCAAAAATAAAATGTCTATCTACCTAATAATACATACATTTATAAAATCACTCCTTGTTCTAATAGAGGTAGGCAGAGACCAAAGAACGCCACTTGGTACGATACTTACAAACTTCCCTTGCCTCATTCACATTCATACATCTTGTCATACAGTACCGCCGTTTACGAGTACTACGTACCTGACAATATGACCACATCTGCGGGCTTATTATGTATCTCAGTTGATAATTAGTGTACGTCAAAGTGATAGCCACTATGCCATACATTGCTGCTGTAATGTGACATATTAATCCCTATAATCTAAGAAAGAAAACAATGTATAACATGTCGCATAGTGGCTTTCAAATAGATGTCAACTGAGATAGCCCGCCTGTTTATTATTAAGTACAGAAATCACAATTTTCTATTCAAAATGGCAATTTCTATTTTCTTTTTCAAAGATTATTAGGACCACAGGGTCGACCGTTGTTTATTTAGCCAGTGTTAGAATATTAATGCATTTAGTAAATATTGCAAACACATATATTGTATTGCAAGTTGACAACATTTTATAATTTATATGAACTTGTTAGTTGTTTGCAAAAATAACGTGCTCACGGAAATATGGAACAAGAAAACTGTTGCGTCGTGATTTTTTAATTTCAGCAAACTTGGAATTTGACGAAGAACTTCGATTTTCAATAGAGTATATTAATAAGTAATTCTACGATAAAATAGCTTTTTAAAACAGTTTGTTTTAATTCCTATGCTTACTAATTGTATCTAACAATAAAAAAACTATTGATATTTACCAAAAGCTTTTTTTTTTTGTTCAACCTTTTAATGTCCCACTGCTGGGCAAGCGCCTCTCTCTCGTGTTAGGCTTTGAGACTACCTCGCTAGCCAAGTGTGCGTTGGGGACTTTGCCCATTAGTTAACTGATATTTAGTGTTAACATACATAAAATACTTAGTCTAATATAACGAAAATATTAACTTAAAATCGAATTAGAATATACGACTCTTATCATTGTCTCGTTAACTATTTAATAGATAACTATTTTAACAACTCCCAAAAAAATCTTAAGGGATCTGTGTTATACAAAATGATCGAACATTAAAATACCAACAAAAACCATTAATAATAATAAAAACGTCAATCACAATAAAACTTTACACCCTATCTATCAAGAACCAAACTACTGAGAACTAATAAAAACAAAGTCCACTCCATAGCTTTAAAAAATATAATATTCCATCCGTATACAGCCAATAAACATGGCTGCATTCAATTCTAAGCATCACAGGAACACGAGGTGTGGTCAAGTACCTCTTAACTATGCAAGACGGGGCAACAAGACGCATTTAAACATAACTAATTCGTGTTATGCGGTTAGAATATAATTTCATAGGATGCAAGTGATGCATTAACTAAACGCAGTTGGCGGGAATTTTGACAGGTGACACGTTTCGATATTTGAATTTTCTGTTTTTTTTACGTTGTTTTTTAAATATAGTTTTAATTTAATACATAAATAATAACTTAAGCTATGAATGTCCCACTGCTCGGCAAGGGTTTCCTTTCAGAATTTGGGAGGTGGATAGGTAATAAATTACATTGGGCAATTAGTTATCCGACCCCAAACTAACCAGAGCTTGTACTGTGTGACCAGATAATTGACAAACATTCTTATATACTTCTGAATACATACTTATACAGATAAACTTACAGCCAGGCTAAAGACTACTATACTCGTGTTCATCACACAAATATTTGTCCCGGGTGGAATGCAAACCCAGCACACGCGGCGCCACGGATACTGCGGCGAGTGATCACGTTAACGACTGTGCCAAAAGTGCAGTTAAGTTAAAACTCTTCTGTTATTGAGTGACTGATGGACAGCCGAGACTACTGAGCGTAGAAAGTTGAAATTTGGTATGAAGATTCCATAGGAGCACTAAGAGAGAATTTTTGGAAATTCCACTTCGTCGATAAAATTTCACGCGGACAGAGCTGTAGGCGAAAAGTAATGTAAGCGAAACGGCAGCCGTTTACGATTTTCTTTTCACACTTATAATGTATCACCTAAAGTATTTCACCAGAACACAGATTACCATGTCATAGCATAATAAACGTTATCGAAACCTATAACAGTTACAGTTTAATAACTATAAACAATAACACTTTATTAGCTGCTAGTTATATGAGATATAGACACGCAAATGCGGTTACTTATTAGCAGTAATAATGAAACTACTGAATTGTTTCATCAAAACGCGCTTTAGAATTTTCTTGGACTTAAAAGCGTACCAAAATTACTTACATGTGAAAATTAGATAGATAGAATAGATAGATAGGATATTTGGATTAATATGATTATAATTATGAATGTTTATTACTCTAAATAAACGAATTTTCATGGAATTTTGCACACAGATAATAATTTATCCGGCATTAACACTATATATCCCTCTCTTATGACTGCCTCTGTGGCGCGGTCGGCAGAGTATACGACTGGGGCTCAAGAGGTCTGGAGTTCGATACTCGGGTACGGTACTAATCTAATTTATGTTAGAACACATTTCTCAATAGTATCCGAAGTCTAGTATGCGTGCCCGGTAAATTCCAATAAAGTAAAATTATTTCATAAACTTTTAAGAAGTATTTGAAATCTTCATAGTATTTTAAATTTACTACCGTTTCGGAAAAGCTGTTGCTCGTTAGAAGCAACGGCAAAAAACTCACGTCGTGCTCTTTTTTATTGCCAGTATAATTGTCGCCCGCTATTACATGGGATTAATATTGTTAATTATGAAAGATGAGTGTATTTCACACCCTTAAACTTTCGGGTACAGGCGTGATAATATGTATGTATAACAAAACAGTAATGTTCTAGAAGATGTTTTAGAATATAAACTAGTTGGCAATACGGATGCACCTCTTAAATAAGCGTGTCGTTATATTTTACGTCGCTCTACTTATACATGGCGTCACAACAGGTTACAAGATCAACGTTTATTTACTTCATTTGTCACTCATTTGTCTATCAGTTATAGGGTTGGTAACTTGATAATAATAAAATAAAAAAGGTTACAAATATCTCCCAGTTCTGGCCAGTTTTAACCAACGAAAGAAAAAAAGAAAAGACTTCAATTCTTTTTTTGGGCTTTCTCCAATGTAAGAACAAGTGAAACTCGATAAAAGCATTGTGCAGTGCGAGGAAACTTTGCCTGACATTATTCATCAAAGCAGTACATGAAGGGACTTCTTTACCCATAGGTACTTGACTTTGACTGGTTACTAAACATCTGGGGCTATTTCTGTCCTCATTCCGGGAAGAGACCTTATCCCATCAGTTGGATAGCAAATATTTTAATTAACATTTCTATACAGGCTTTAATTCACTCACTGGTCGGTAAACGATCAGTGGGTTAAGCAACCTTGGCGCGGACATTCTATAAATGAGTGGCCGCATAGTGGTATTTGAACTGAGCGTCTCCGTGCTTTGGAGGGCACGTAAAGAGTCGATCCCGGTTGTTATCAATAAGATAACAATCGTTAAGCCATGTCAAAGGCCTTCGAGCGGCTTGAATAACTTTGACACTAGGTTGACCACTGACCATACGACAAATGAAATGAAGGCTTTAATGAACTGGATGTATATCTCTTGCCACGATCAGTTGTTCACAGTTACACAATACAAGAAAAATCAACGCAGCGGCCCTATACGTAAGTAGGGTAATTTTAATACAATTAGAGATTCATTCAACGTGTGCCTCGGCCCTAATGTATGGTCGTTAGTTCATTTGTACGTGCATTGGGTTTATAACAGTATGGTCATATTTACAGACTTGTTGAGGGTCCAGCACGGAACAGCACAGACTTGACAACACATTAACTGCTTCCATGGCGCAGTGGTTTAGGTCGCCATGCCGCTACCATTGCGTCGGAAGGTCGTGGGGTCGATATCCACATGGAACAATGATTTTGTGCGATCCACAAATAATTGTTTCGGGTCTGGTTGCATTTTGAATCCGTTGTTTGTGTGTTTGTAAAATTCCCCGTGACACAAGAGCAATCCTTAGTGCGGGAGTTGTCTTTTATCAACAACATATCAATAGACTTGTTGAGGGTCCAGCACGGAACAGCACAGACATAACAACGACTGCATCAAGGTGGTCACCATTTACTTTGGTGCGCAAGGGTCGTGGGCTCCATTCCCTGAATACTTGAGCATTAGTAGGTACCTGTTTTAAGCCTGGATGTGTCTTTGTTCCAATGGACCCGACAGAGGATATTTTACTTGAACTTGTAGTCTAATCATGCACCATGACAATTATCAGAACCTTCATTTGCTATGACAGTCTCCTTAAAGCAAGGACAACAGGCGCCATAAGATGGACGCACTGACAAAATTTTCAAAACTGAAAGGTAGGGATAATTTGGATTCTCTCTTAAAATAATATGATTGGAAATAGTATGTGGAGATATTGGAAACGAAGCAACTGACGCTTCCAATGGACTTCCAGTTTCTCTGCTTTGTTTACTTTGCCTGTGTCTCTCACACACCAACGAATCTCAATCATCAAGACACACCAAATGTAAAAAAAGTATTAACCATTTGATTCTTCTTAAAGGAAATGAAAGGATTAAGGTTTTCAAATGTCTCAAAAACCATAAAATATCTTAAACATCTGTAACGGCTACCAAAAACTGAATGAATAACAAACTAAACTGCTTAATAAAAGTACTGTTACTTGAAAAGTGTTTTTAAAACGATAAAGGATATAACAATCCTGCTTACCCCACTTTAAAATGCTTTAAAGTATCAAGATATTATCCAACAGTATACCACAAAGTATGTATTAAACCTTATAGAACGCTCACGGGAATTTGATACTTGTGTTGCAAAAAATAAGGGTTATTTTCGCTTGTGTTTTCAAAGTCAGGTGTCACCAATTTAGGTTATGCTTTCATTACATCATTTCTGATAAAAATTTTACGACTTTATATGAATACAAAGTCTGTACACTAAAAGGTGTTATATTTATATTAATTTCATTAAAATGGCGATAAAAAGTGAATTTCTTGGTTATTGCGAGTCGTAAAACTTGGAAGGTTGAATGAAAGGTAACATTTGTACATATGGCGATAACTGTCGTTATTGTCATAAAATTTAATTCAAAATATTAACAATTTATATCAGTAGCATATAGCCGAGTGTCGAGGGTTCATACCCGAGGCAACACGCTAGAGACTTTTCGAAATTATGTGTGTATAAGAAATAATAATAATTTGTTTCAATCCTGAAGGAAAACATTGTGATACAACCCTGCATGCCTGACAGTTCTTTAAAACAGTCCTTGAAGGTATGCAAAGTCCCTGACCCGCACTTGGCCAGCGTGGTGGACTCAAAGCCTAATCCCTCTCGCATTCCGGAAGAGACCCTTGCCCAACAGTGGGACATTAATGGTTTTTTTTATTTATCAGAACCACTCACCGTCTGGTAAGTTATGCAATCTTAGATGCAGTCACTCCATAGATGGGTTGTAACCGTTAAGGGCTAAATTTGGTATTGAGTAGGGAAGATACCGAAAAACAAAGGCTACGCAGGCTCCAAGGGCAGTGCCGCAGGCATGGTTCAACAATACATGTTTTACAAAGTCATGTAGGTAATAGGCAAGCCTAATAATTAGTATTTTTTATTTGTTTAATAATATCCACTCGGTACGTTTCTCCCAACCTTCACATCCATACATCTTGTCATAGAGGACCGCCGGTTACGAGAAGGTACTACACACCTGACAATTTTTTCGTACTTTTTACGTGATATTATGTATCTATGTATGTACCTATATTAATATCAAAGGAGTGAGAAAGTTAAGGGGATAAATAGCTTGAATTCACCGTCTACATTGCAAAGTTGTAGGTATATTTGTTGAAGTCCTCGAAACTAAAAACTAATTTAGAGTTGCAAAAAATAATCTTTTTTGAAACAAAAAGTACATTAATATTCGTTGAACTTTTCAAAGACTCCACTATCAAAACCTTAAAACTTTCTCTAAAATCTGCGCGTACGCAGCGTTTAATTTAACGGGACGGGAGGGACGTATAGCCGTCTCTTTCCGTCATATAGCGTCGTTTCACTCACACGTCATTACGTTATTAGCTCGCACGGTGCATCAACAACTGTGATTAGCAGATGATTAAGGCTCATTCAACATAATCATGTAATTATTTATTTATGTTTTAGATACGAGTGGGTTTTGTACGTAGTATATTGATGGGAAATAGATAAAATGGGATTATTTATGGAGTAAATTAGCACTTATTTTTGTTTTGAGTCTAGATGTTCATAGTTTTGGATATTGTTAGTATGTTTATCAGTTGTTTAGTTTCCTAATGTAATATCTAATATCTTGGTTATTAGTTAGTTGTGCGTGAGAACTATTTTTTAGGATCATATCACTCAGGCACTGAATGTAGCTTTGAAAAACTACTGATTTGCTAATTGCTAAGATATCGTTTAAGCTCTAAACCCAAATTATAAAAAAATAACAATGTTGATCTTATTCAAGACTTTTGGATTATTATTTTTGAACATTACTGGGCAGAGAATATCTCAACTTTTCGCCGGAAAAAGGGCTAGATTTTAAATCCATCAGGCTAAAAACATAAAAAATATTTTTGACATAGTACACATAACACACAATGACAAATACAATGGTATTTTACCGTAATAGAGTAGTAAACGTTTCACGTGTGCAATTTATCTGCAATCGTAACATATACTACATTAGCGAGTGAAGCACGCAGTAACGATATCTGCTCACGATCGCTAATGAAATGAACGAGAACGGTCCCTACAACACCGCTCACACACAGACATACACATCAGACAACATCATTTAATATATAATAGAATACGGGTATTAACGCGAAAATTCCCGTTTTATATTATACATTAAACATGCAACGCGAGAGTTTAAAAGTTATGAACATACTTCAATACTCTTTAGTATTGCAAATAGTGGTAGAGCTTTTTGCCAGCTTTTCTCACTAGCTAAATTTGCTCCTGGCGATAAATTCAATGACATTATATATTTTCTAATCATAAATGCAAATATTTGTTCGATTTCCTAAAAATATTAAATTACGAGCGTAAGCAACAAGCAACCGAAATCTAAACCTAAAAGACAATAATAACAATCACATGGTGGATAAATTATCATTCAAAATTATAAAAAGTTTGACCCAATTCCGCCGCGAGGAGTTAGACCTAAAGTTCATCAGGCTGGCCATTTGCGAACAGTTTTCATGGTTTCACAAAGTTTTTCCTTTATCGTTATTTCAAGTCACAACTATTTCTAATACACATATAGCTCCGAAAGTCATTGATGTGCCTAAAAATGTTGATAACTATTACATTATAACTGCTCCCAAGATGTTCATGAAATTTCATAAACAGCTTTTCCTTCCACCACCGGAAAAGCTGTTGTTCGAGAGAAGAAACGGCAAGACACTCACCGTTTGCTCTAAATTTAATGAAGCTCGTAATTCTGTATGTCTGTATGTGTCAGTATATTTACCGGCTAGTTAGACAGACATTCTCAGCCGGAAACACTCCACATTACGCGCTTGTTTATTGTTCTTATACCTTGCCAGGGAAACGCGATAATATACTCACTCACGTACGCTCGTACTAGTTCGATTCTCAGGTGAGGATTGAAAGGTTCATGTTTTGTATCTAGAAAATAAAATTTCTAGTTTTGATGGTGAAAAAATTACGGAGTAAAAATTATTTTATGTGTTAATCCTTAATTTAAACTATCTATAAACCAAAACTCAACAAAATCTGTTCCGAAGTTTTGGAGTGATTTAAAAATAAACATCCATACAAACTTTAAAATTAGATTTTTTATTAAATATCGCACGCAGATCGATCTCTGAGTATAAACTACGCTTACCGAAGTTATTCTGTGGATGATCGTCTTATATGTATACATATCGAATTTCTGCGTGTTTAAATTGTTGGTTCCGGCTGTCATTTTCAAAGATCTTTGACAATCGTTAACAGTAGTCAGAAGCCCTCTCCAACATAGTTGTAAAAAAGGCTAGGCTAAAATAGACCCATATATAAAAAAAACCTTAAAGAAAGGGCCGGTTTTATATGAGCAAGTTATTAATATAATATTTTTAACAAATAAAACTGTTACCTAAAAAACAGCTGTTATATCATAAAAACAACAAATATATTTTTTTAAATATTTGCAAATTGAAAAACATCGAAAGTACCCTTTTATAACTTACCTTGTTAAATAAAAAAAACTGACGAAGTACGGGTCGAACTTGCGCAGGAAGAATTCCGTACCATTTTCTAAAAAAAACACGTTTATTGTAAAAACCAAAAACATTTATTACCTACTTTAGGTCAAATGTTGACACTTTTAATAGCCGTGGCAATTAATAAACCTACCACTAGCTCAGAAAGGCATTTGTTGTATAGCTATCATAATACCATCTTCACCCTATCCCACGTTACGTAGGGTCAACATATTAGGTCGGGGAAAAAGTCTTTTCGCATTATAGTATGTATGAACTTGTAATAAAATCTCTTTGGCTTCAAGAATCACAAATGAGTACACAGTTCATTGGTTTTCTTTCAGTGAGCTCGTGAGGCACCCAAATATCGAGCTTTCTTGTGTAGAGAAAATACTTTATTATAAGTTCATACATACTATAATGCGAAAAGACTTTTTCCCCAACCTATATTTTCTTTTGAAACTACTGCAATGCTGCAAAAGGCTTTGGTCTAGCTAACTATTTTTTTTTTCGTCAAGAAAATGCATTACTGCATGCACCCGCTCCAGGGAAGAAGCGGGGGTCTGTCGGGCTCTCCCGCCGACTTTTAAATTTGGGCATACCGACTAAAAACCTGACGGTGTTCCTTCAACAGTCACCATAAAGTGGCTAGGATGCGGTACCTCCAATGGATACTCCGCGTCCGGTTCATGCAGCAAACCTGGTGGCAGTCAGACGGACAGCGACTTCTTAGTAATAGGGTGTGTTTACCCTTTAGGTACTGAACCCTAAAAAATGCCTTCAAATATTTAAAAAGAAACCCTTCACTATAATTTGTTCCGTAATTAAAAGCAGGCTTGAAATCGGTTTCAAATCGCCGCCATGTTTTAAAGCGGCACCTGTTAACGATGTTTCTTACAAATTATTTGATTATATGCAGTATATATCGATTTATTGGGATCGTAATTAGATAGGCTTGAAACTTTGGAACAATTTGGAAGGTCATGTTTGGAAAATAAAGTCTTTTGAACAAAGTATCACTGCATACTATTCGAAACTTACGCGTCGCATTACTTTAATCTGATTAGTTTCTGCCCCATTTTGTCCTTAGGTATATAAAGATTTTTAGGAGTAAAAGTATCTTGGTTATAATAAAGGTTGTAAACTATCTTTGCGGCTTGTTCTTTCAAAATCCTTTTTCGTGGAAGAGCAACACACACGTCCATACAAACTTTCGCATTAATAATGTAAACTAACAAACAGCCTGTAGGCTTTACCAACAGGATTTTGGTAAACCAAAGTAGCTCATAATTGGCCCATTCTTTCAACTATCTTAATACTAAGTTTTATCAAATTTGATTTAACGGTTAGACCATAACAGCTATAAACAGACAAACAGGCTTTCGCACTGATAATATTAGTACTGAAATCATATTTTTCTAAGCCAAAAGCGTATTTCAATAATTAATTAACCATCCTACGGCCACCTAGTTCAGCTACACAGGTAACAATTCAAAGAATCTGATTGTTATACAACCTTATACAGCATGTTATTAGTTGTTATAATATTGTTATATTTATCGGGGAATGCCTCGATTGGTTTAGTGCTCTTCATAATTGTTTTACTGTGGCTTGTTAGCCAGGAGCCTTGTTATAAAGCTGTGGGTTACACCGTAGTGTAACAGTAATTGAGTGATCATATAAACGTTTTGTGAAATATTTTAGTCTCCCGTTCCTAGGCATCTCAAATATAAAAAGTATGTTTTGTTTTTTTATTTTTTAAAGACAATTCCAGCCCTAAGAATTGCTCTTGTATCGCGAGGACTTTTACAAACACAAAAAACAACGGACAGAAACCACAACTAGACCCGAAACAATTATTTGTGGATTGCACAAATAATTGTTCCGTATGGAAATCGAACCCACGACGTCCCAGCACAATGGTAGCGGCGTGGCGACCTAAACCACTGCTCCAGTCGGCAGTCAAACTCTAAAGAAACTATAAAAACTAAAGAAATGGGAAGAGCAACGCAAGTTTCGAACATTTTATCAGTGTAACAGAATCCACTTAAATAAGTAGCGATCATTAAAATATACATCACAATCAACCTATAATACACAATAAAGTGTTACTCAGAATTAAACACCTAAACTAGGCGAAACTAATAAAAATATATAATTACTAAATACTGATTGATTCATTGATTCACTTGTTAGAATATAAAACTGTTTAGAATTTTAGATGGTCGTTTAGTTTGGTTCCCGGGTTGTGTTTTTATGACATGGGTTTTTGGGGTCAAAATGTGAGTAAGGTTTGATGAATGATTAATTTATATTATCTACCCCCGGTTTCTGAGCACATTTAGCGGTAGTTTATCTATTCAATAGCGTTTTTTAAATGAGTTTTGACACTATTGAATAGATAAACTACAGCTAACTGTACCTCAGAAACCGGGGGTTAGAGTAGTAAACATTCTTATATAATTGAAAAAAATAAGTCTGTATGTTTTTTACGCTTTCATTTTACTATTGTAAGGTTTCTGCTAAAATTCGGTTTCTAGAAAACCATAGTGATTTTTTTATGAACTGTTCATGATATCAAACAATAAATAACTGTGACTGTGTTAAACGATTTAATAAGTAATAGTATTTGTAATGTAAGTAATAAGCATAGTGATTATTTGACAAACCTACATAATATCACGACTGTTATAAACGAAAGTTTAATTAAGTTATACACAAAATGAATTGAAAATTCAACTGCTTTATCAACACATTTCTACAAAACTGATTAACCCAAACCGAAAGTAATTCAGCATTCAATTCTAATTAATATCTCCAGAAATTCTCTCCTTATTATGAATCAATGATAACTTGTACAAAAACAAAATGTTCACGGTTTAGGAACGCGTTGTAATTATCACAAGATCTTTGAGGTGTTAAAAAACTGATTGGGGACAAATAAAAGTGTTTAAAAAACATCTTTTGGTTTGGTACTGTGAATATGTTTGTAAGATTTTTGAGGACAAAATTGAGACTCCCGAATCCGCTGTACTTAGCACTAACGATAGACTTCTGGTTCGACTTTCAGTATTAACAAGACTTGATTAATTATGCTACACTAAATGCATGCAACTAATGGAAAGGTGTAACAGCGGCTAGAACATGTTTAAAAAAACTCCTTCTTGGTGAAGCCGTTTTAAAATACAGGACTACTCTTATACAATTTGATCTAGAAATGGCTATAACCCAAAATGGTTATTTGCTATTAACAAATATGGTGTTCGCCGGTTGTCTATTAATTTCCCACTGCTGGGAAATTAACTATGATCCAAGATGTTGACACAGTTGACACATATTTGTTCTAAACTTCAAGCGATTATTTTATGCAGATATTTCATATCACTGGCCTAGATAAAAAGGAGCAGTCATAGCAGACGTTAGTATTTAAAAAAAAATTGAGAATGTTATCCTCTAAGTCCCAAAATAATAGTCGCTCTACAGTCCACTAAAAACAGGAGAGGGACAATCTTACGGGATCTTAATTGGAGGTTCAAGAATGCAAGGCATCCGTCGGCCGAAAACCAAAAACAATTCCTTTATTCTTTCTTGACTCACCGTTTCCGAACGAACCGTCGTGTGTCAACGTCGGGCGTCGCTCTGTCTGTCTGTCCGTTGTTTGACTTTTAAATCACTTTGTTTTATGTGTGTGTTCGTAAAAAAATCATGTTTGTGACCGTCTGATTGTTTGCGGAATGGTAGTACAGTTAGAGGATGTTTTTGAGATGGATCTGTTTTGGTGAAAGATCCTGTCCAGTTTTTAAACTTCCTAAATAACAAAATACTTAATCGGTCAGCTGGTTTTAAACCACGCAGAGTATTATACTGTAATCAGACAAGTTATAGACATGCTTCTAAATCCATAATGGTATCAAAACTCGGAACAGATTCTTGTGCTAATTACACAAATGGAATCGAACCCACGATGATATAGATGATTAACTAAATCTAAGGCCATAAAATATGTGATGTTGTCTATGCATCCAAGGGATGAAAACGATCATTCTTACTAATATTATTAATATGGAAATGAGTTGGTTTATCCTTACATTAAATTAAAATTTCACAAAGTGATAGACGTGAACAGAGTGTAAGTTAGTTAGAGACATACAAAAAATCATGCTTGTGATACCCAAACGTGTAAGCAGAAATGTCTGAAATACGTTACGATATTTATACCCTGCAAATCAAGTTCTGAGCCACTATTGACAGGATTTTGCCCGACACGAGAATCGAACCCAAGTCGTCACAGTCGTATACTCCGGCCACAGAGCTGGTGTCTAAACAAGGACAAATATTATGAAGAGATCGTTGTGAAGACATAAATGTACATAATAACCCCTAGTACTTGTATGAGGGGTTCATTATAGTAAACATATTATTATACTTAGCTACTAGTTGTTCATGCTACTATGTTACTGCATTATAAATACATCGATTTGTTTTAATTACCTAGTTAAGGTACAACCACATATGGTACCAAATGGACGACACACCGACTGGCGACAATACACTGCGCAAGTGATATTTTTTATTACATATTTTTCCGGCAAACACAATTTGCATGATTTTATTTTAATAATAATAAGAATTGTAAGAAAGTTCTTACAAGTGGAAACAGACAATACTCACCAATATTTAACACACAATACACACACGAACATTCTCTCGCACACGCACACACATACTACTACACTACAATCACAAGTTATACCCTAAAATAAAAATTCTACTGACGAACACCTGGCTCAGGCCCGTGCCGTCAGTCAAACCGGGCAACCGAGAATAATAAATATATACAAAAATAATATTAATAATATATTTTATTTGCAAAAAAATGTGGTGGTATACAGGTATACAGGTGTTAATTATCTTAAAGAACAATCACAAAGCTTAAGCTTATTTTTAAGCTTCTTACTACAGTTTTTCAGAGTGGTGGTGTCAGGATGAGACGAGTTTTAAGAGTTGTTATCATCAAAATCGGGTATTGAACTACCAGTCAAATCAGCTACTCTTTATGAAATGTCAAAACACCGTTTAGTATAGAAATACGGTGTAGTGACGTCACAGTTCCGTATTTTCGTTGGTATCAAATGTGTGCCTAATAATATGTTACAGTCTGTAATAAAAACAATGTCAACATTATTTGCTAAAAAGATATACATTTTAGACGAACTTTTTACCTGTACAAGTTAAATATTTTTTGGTAACCCTGTCAACTACTCAATTTGATATGCGTAGGTCTTAAAAATATCTTATGTATATAAGCCCTTTGACAGCTGTAACATAAAGAAGGTTAAATACAAACTAATAGGTATTTACCGAACAGTTATTAACATAATTGTATGAACACTTTTATAATTTCTGTGACGCAACTGTTTACTTGCTTACTACTAGTTTGACATAGTGGTTAATATGGTCGCCATTCGGCTTGCAATACTTAAAGGATTCGTAAGTTCGATACCCATAATTTAAACTCCCATACTATACTATGTGAAAGTGTGTTTTTTGTATTTCGTTAATCAACGACTGAATAACACAATAAGAATAAAAAAGTAATTTGGATAGAATAAAGTCAGTATGGTATATCACTGTTCCTAACTTGGGCTTGCAAATATTCAAATAATATTTCCTGAAAGAATTCCAATTACTTAAACACTAGCTGACCCGTGCAACTTCGCTTGCGTCACATAAGAGAAAATGGGTCTTAATTTTCCCCGTTTTTGTAACATTTTTTACTCGTACTCTGCTCCTATTGGTCGTAGCGTGATTCGTGATGATACATAGCCTTCCTCGATAAATGGGCTATCTAACACAAAATAATTTTTCAAATCGAACCAATGGTTCAAACAAACAAACAAACTCTTCAGCTTTATAATATTAGTATAGATTTGCTAGCCCTACATGTTTCTCTCTAAGTCTCCTCCCATAACGGGAGAAGGGATATTCGTTGAGACTAATACACTGCCCAAGTTCGAGTTGGGACTTTAAACATAATGCCATATTATTTGTATCAGCCACTTTTTCGTTACATATTTGCATGCCCATAGTTTGTATGTTTGTAACTCCACAACAGTAAACATTTAGTCCAAGATTTATCTTAAAAGCTCAAAGTAACTTTTACTTTTAAATACAAAGTAAACATACTTAACATTGTTGAATCATAACCCATTCTTTCTTAAACCGAAATTGCTTTTAAACCAATTACTCGACTGTCTAATTAAACAAAAGGCGATATTAAGTTAAGTTAAGGTTTAGTAAGTTTAAGTTTTCTCGCGCCGCAAGAAGACGACGCTTAGCAGCCACATCAGTCAGCTCGTGACCACGGTCGTTGTAATGCGATCGAAACGTCGGGCAGCAAATAAGGTATCCTAACCTTTAAATTTTCAATCGCGTATAAGACCCGCTGCATTATAATATTAAGTTTAAGTTAACTGTTTTTTGCAGTGTTTTACTTATTTACATTACTGTCTTGCTGCTGGCTAAAGGTCTCTTTTCGGTACGAGGAAGAATTTAGGCCCTCAGTACACTATGCTGACTAAATCCAGGTTTTAACTAAAAGGTGAAATTGTATTATAGTGTAAATCCCGTGTGATACGACAAGTAAGTTGGTATAAGTGTATGAATGTTTGTAACTCTTTTACGCAAAACTAATGAATGGATTTTGATAAAATTTGACACGAATATCCATACTTTCCATACTAATATTATGAATAGGAAAGTAACTCTGTCTGTTATTCAATCACGCCTAAACTACTGAACCAATTTGCATGAAATTTGGTATGGAGATATCTCGAAACCCGACAAGGGACATAGGCTACTTTTTACCCGAGAAAATTACGCATAATGGGAAAATTAAGAGGGCGGACGAACTCGCGGGTAAAAGCTAGTAGTTTATAATCTGGATTAAAAGATAAGATACCCTTTATTATTCATAGGGACCCCTGGAACACAAAGATACTAAATAGCCTGTATTAACATACAAACTTGAGGCAATCGGGCGCCTGGATTTTAAAAATTGTCACAGCACATTAACATTTAAAAAATATATATTTCATTTTCTTTGTTGTAAGTTCAATTTGGGTAACTTTGAATCATTTGGGTAACACTGACAGTGGGATTTGAACTAGTTTCGATAATTTTTTCATATGAAACCAGAATCAATTGATAAAGTTTGCAAAACTAAGAAAACCTTTATCAATTGTGTTTGTATCATATGAAAAAATAATCGAAACTAGTTCAAATTTTGATATAACAAGGTTAACTGTATTTGAAATAAATCAATATCTCTACACATTAATATAATTGATTCTCTTATAAACATGCAAATGTAATGCAATCGGAGCGCGCGCGGTTCAACGATCAATAAATATCAGAGGAACAGTTCGCACTAACACGTCATACTGAATCAAAATGAGTGCAACACGATAAGGATACTTTAATATTATATAGTATACATATATAAGTCTGCAGGTCTGCCCGCGTGATTTTCATACTGTAAATAGAATGGGTCGTCCTTCAGTTGCCTTCAGGTCAAATTACATGAAAACTGAGTTAGCGTTTTAGCCGTCAGCGTTACCTTCAAATTTGTAATATGTGTATGCATATGCCTATTTTTAAGCTCAGGCTTGCCTAAGTTTCCTGTATCTTAAATTAATATGAAAGTTACTTATATAGGTTACTATGGAAGCAAAAGCCCTTTATACCTATAGTTTTCAGGACTTCACCTTCCAAAAACTTATTTCCGTCTATACGTTCAACCTACTTTTTAATAGTATAAGTTAATAAGCACGAACATATGTATATTATATTATATAAGGGATCATAGTAAAAATACTTATCAAAACCTTTCAAATGCAAATGTTTTACACACAATTAGTCATCACTGGCAAATAATACGTCACATCCTGGCAGCAACCATTTTTCCTTAACATCAAACGGTTAATGAATAAATCATCGCTTCACATAATATCTTATGATCAAGAGGTACATTTCAAGTCAGACATAATATCGATTAATACAAAACTCAGTAACGCGCCTGTAACGCAGGTAACGCAGATAATGCAGGTGTCGTCTTCAGTATACGTATAGAACGCACTCACTCGTGAAATTGATTATGCGTAGCGCCAAATTAATCGGTGGGACGAGGGATTTTGGGTGTGGGGTAAGTGATGAGAAGCAAACGACTTAGACATTTAGCCGATCTGGCTGATCATTGAAACGGGCTCAGAAAAAGATGGTCAGCTGTAAACGTTTTTCATATATGATTGTGTCTGATAGATTGTCAAGGAAAGGCTAAGGTTGCAGGAACTTGGAGACGGAGCCCGATAGACCGGAGTGCACCGGACTAAATGGCACTGTTATCACTGAAGAATGGAGATTTCGAGCGAGTTGGTCAATTTGCTGTCTGCTCAGTGTCGGCTTCAGTGGAAACGCATCGACATTTATGCTTATAGCTTTTCTTCAATAAATCACTTTCTTAAGCCGACGGTAAAATTGGTTAAATAATTTGCTGAAGCAAATTCACAACAAATAACCTCCACATTCACATCATATCACGTTGTTGTTTAATATTTACATAATCAATAAATTATTTTAAACAATTTAAATTTTTTGGACTACTAATTCTACTACTACATACATTTTTGTCAGAAAAACTTTCAATTAACCCGGAAATCGAACCGAAATACTACACCAACAACCACTGCGTTTGCAAAACTCTTACCCTATGGCATCCATGTCAATTCTAATTACATACAAACGGTTTTAACTTGCGCCAAACCCTAAGACACAAAGTGAGACAAACTTTTAATTTGCATTGATTAACACTACCGATGCACCGTCGTTTATTTTTATACACTTATATAATTCATTTTATCTTGTAGTAATACCGTACTTTGAGATTAAAACTGTCAGGGGAATGAAAGAATATGAATTTGTGGACTTTTACTCAGTTAGAGTCAGTCAAGGAGGCTTTACCATTGGAACAAGTGATAATTGTTTCTAATACATATTACTACAAGCTATTGGTGTGTTGCCTACATCACTTGCGATCCAGCCGCAACCTTATATTATACTGCTTTGCTAATTAATGTAAGCCATACTATGTAATGTTATAAATGCAAAAGTTTATTTATCTGGCTGAAATATTTGCACGGCGATTTTCATGAAATTCAACATGAAATTGCGGCGGTTGAGCGACTTCGCCCGATTAGATTTTTGTTTCAAGTAGTAGCCTTTATGTCAACACGGAATATACCTACGGAATATAGTATTCTAATACTTTGAAGCTAAACTCCATCAAAGATCAAGGTTTAGCCATGAAAGCGTAACATACAAACAAACAGACAGACTTACATAACATTATTACCTCTAATATATGATAATATTTCATAACCTTTTGTTATCATCATAAGGTGTGACCCACGACCGTTTCGGAAATGCAGAACACACACGACAAGAAACAGCTTATCAATCGCCAATATTAAAACCAAACTTATTACAGTCTTAGTAAAAGATAAAGCCCAAAGCCCATTGCCCACAAGTGGGATATAAACAAGAAAGCTTAGATCTTAAACTGTGGTTATATTCAATTAGCCAGCTCCTAGATGTAATAGCGTGATGTACAATTAGTTACGAGTGTTTGGCGAACGCCACCTAGCGGTGCTTTATATTAATTGTTTAGATTGTGATAAATAAGGGTCTGTCCTATTATGGGAATTGAACATTAGGGAAATTAGTTACAAGACTAACAAAAAAGCTGGTTTTGCTGGCCACAAGCATTAACTGAAAGAAAAATTAAGGTTTTTATACTATCTTCTGCCTGCGACTTTGTCCGCGTGAAATTATTGCCATGGATAAAAAAAATATACTATGTGTTATTTCAGGCTATATGTCATCAGCATACCAAATTTCATCAAAATCTATAAAGTCGTTTTGGCAAGATTGAATAACAAACATCCATATTTTCGCATTTAATTTGTAATATTACAAAGACAATAAGGTTTTTACAATACGATTATAGGCAGACCACTTAGCAGAAAACCTCGACTCGGTCTCTACTAAATTGTTGAAGTACAACTTTAAAATCATAAATACCCAAGCAGGATAGTCCCGAAGCAGTCCAGACCCTTGTCTTAGGGCGTTCCCATATTATATATCGCTTTTAATTAGTTTTCAGACGCAGGCCATTTTGTGAACGTAACTCAAAGGGCCAATGATTTTAATTATTGCTTGTTCCATGTTTGTATGTTTGTAAACGAAGCACGAAGTGTTGAGAGGAAATGTGAGAGTTTAAAATATGATTGGGTTATTTTTTTTTCTGTTGTTTTTTACTGGTATTTTGTTAATTGGTGATAAATTCTTCAATACTTTTATGGCTTAACTACCTCTGCGTGTAGTGTATACGGCAGAGGACTTAGGTTCGAATCCTGAGTCGGGTTAAGTTAGTTCTAATACTTAGTTGAAGAGATATTTGTTTCATAAAGATAAGTCTTTTTAAAGTATTCGGTAATTTAGTCTATGTAATCTGTTGTTCGAAGTACTGTGAGTGTCTTTAAATATGTTGTAAAGCAATAGTTTAAGTTTGGCCAGTCACGGCTAAGGTCTGCGCTCAGCGTTAAAAATTATAATATGATTGCCATAGTTAATCAAGAGAAACTATTGTTAATGCGAGACGTAATTAGGTAAAGAAAAACATATTTTGTCAACTCGATAAAGAATTCCAATTCTTAAAGTAATCTATACTTCTATACTAATATTATAAAGCTGAAGAGTTTGTTTGTTTGTTTGATTGTTTGTTTGTTTGTTTGAACGCGCTAATCTCAGGAACTACTGGTCCGATTTGAAAAATTCTTTCAGTGTTGGATAGTCCGTTTATTGAGGAAGGAATTATATATCATCACGCTACGACCAATAGGAGCAGAGTACGAATGAAAAATGTTACAAAAACGGGTAAATTTTGACCCATTCTCTCTTATGTCACGCAAGCGAAGTTGCGCGGGTCAGCTAGTTCATAATAATCTAATATAACTTAATGTGTATATGTAACCCCGAGCCTTCTACTATCTGCATCCAAAAATTCATCAAAATCGATCCACAAGTTTAGCCGTAACACCATCACAGACGTTCACATTAGTATAAATAGTAGGACATTAGTAGGAAACTCACCTGTTGTGAAAGAAAACAATCATACAGGTAGGTGGTCAAATTGTGCGTAAAATAAACATCTAAAGGAAACGGATGTCTGTCTGTTTGTCCGTCAATATATTAACCGTTCGGTTAAGTGGGCGGTGTTGTCGTTGTTTCGTTTACGCAAATGGTAAAACTCACACAGTACACTAGTTTTTTCGAGGTCGGATAAAACGCTTGGGAGTTGAAACTGCTATGAATGAATCGTAAAAAGATGGATTTCATAGACACGCGAAGACTTCAAGACGGAATAATCTGTGAGAGAGTCGTAAAATGTTGTTGTATAAAGACATTTACTTAATAATAATTGATAATAAAGGTATTTAGTTAGCACAAAGGAATTAAGGTCGCCAAGCCGCGTCGCTAACATTGCGCCGGGAGATAGTGGGTTCTATTCCTATACGGAACAATTATGTGTCTGATCAACAAATAGTAGTTTCGGGTCTAGTTGTACTTTGTGTCCGTTGTTTGTATATTTGTAAAAGTCCCCGCATTTCTATTCTCAATTCTAGGGAATATTAGTGCGGAAAATGTCTTTTAACAGGCTATATTTATTTATTAAAAAAAAAGCGTAGATTAAAAACATATCTATACCATTCGCAAATTGTTGTACAAACATCAAAATCACGTCCAAAAAAGGCAAAGTCCAACTAAATATGAAGAACAAACTCATAATTTCCTATTACAAAATTAATGTTTTTCTTCCATTTCAAGTAGGTCGTGACAAATATTGATCGAGAACATGACGACAAACAGGCGCGTACAGGAAACGAGTGTTGTATCGAACAAATATACTAATGTACTGACAACGAAACATACTTCATTCATAATTTCATTCAAGGTTTTGGAAGAAAGAAAGTAGGTTGCAAGAATCCACAGATCATACCTTCATTCGTATTTTGAGAGCAAAAAGAAAGTAGTTAGTAAGAAACAATTATAAGATAACTTTTAGATACAAGATCTGTTGGCTGTTGTCCAAACCCATATAGCTGTAGAAAAGGTAAAAGTTTTTAAGACCAGCAACTAAAAAGCCTATGAAGGATTGAGTATTTTAATAAAAGATCTTACTTCTTAAAACTTCTTTCTTAGGGTATTTAGTAAAAAAAGTTGCCTAAATACCTGTATTCGATTTAAGGCCGACAACTCTCTTCATGCTTATAGCATCAAAATCTCCATACATTTTGCGTCAAAATCGGTTTAGCACTGAAAACTTTAGAGATTGATTAAAATAATAGTATTTGTTTCCAGGTCTTCAACTATTTCCAAGCTTTAAGCATCAGAAACGATTCATCATTTTACCCAGAAAAGTGTAAGAAACAGACACACTTTCACATTTCCACTATTAGTTATTTCTAGTTGACCCGCGCAACTTTGCTTGCGTCAAATAAGAGAGAATGGGTTAAAAATTTTCCTCGTTTTTAAATCGGACCAGTAGTTCCCAAGATTAGTGCGTTCAAACAAACAAACTCTTCAACTTTATAATATTAGTATAGATTGAAAGCCAATAATAGACAGTTTATCAAAACAAACATTAAATATATAATTCTACATTTACACTTAAAATTAAAATTTATACACTTTAATAGATAGGTTATCAAAACAAACAGAAAATATATAAGGACATAATATTTTTACAAAAGATTAACCGATAATGAGCAGTATGTGGTTGCGCGTGGTTGTTGTCTGGTTGCGGGCAACCACTATTTGTAGGCTGTTAACTCATTTAATTTATAGCTGTTCAAACGTCTCGGTTAAATTGTTATATTGATGGCTCCGAGCGGAGTGTGCAGGGTTGCCAAATGTTTCACTTTATTACTTTATTAAGCGTGAATTAAGTTAATTTTAGTTTTGTCTTAGAACCTTTTTAACTTTTAAAAGCACAAGGTAACCGGCCGACTCTTAAGAAATATCGCTCAGTCATGAAAAGTAACCATTATCTATACTTATTCAAATTGTATAAAATAAAATTTTTGATAACTAAAAATATACTCCCTAAGTATTTAAAAAAATAGCTTACAATGTTACACAACCACTTACACTGATATTTTTTAAATACTAAAATTTATCGTTATATTTTTTTTACAATAACTCCTGCGTTAAGAAACAATTTTTGAATTAACACCTCGAATACCATATAACGAATCAGTTGCGTGTTTGTCTACTAATAGTCCAAGGTAAATTATCATAAATATTTTCCAGCAACTTTACAATCAACTTCAAAACATTTCAAAATATAAGTTATTTTGAAATGTTTTACCAACCCTAGCAACTAGCCCCGCCTATTAGGTCTTCAACTCATGCTCAGAGGCGAAGTGGGAGCCAATTTGAGCTCAACACCGTACACACATACACACAAACACACACACACACACAGTACCTATGTGTACAAACATACACAATAACACACAAACACATACCCACGTACTCGACATCAGAATTAATGATAACGGATAAATTGTGTTCACTCTTGTCAATAGTTTAAATAAATATGAAACGTTGTTTATGGTAAGCATCGATTGTGAGGTTTGGAAATGGATGGGGTATTGTTTTGTTTTGTTTATTGTGTGTCGTTTCGCGTTGGTAGTGATTGAAATGACTGTAATTTATAGGATAGACAGATTATATGAGTAATTGATACTGTTATTCGTTTGATTACGATTGTAGTTATTGATCTGCATTGTTTTGATTGTTTATAATTACTAAAGCTTTTCTTAGTTTAATAGAATAAAGTCTCTGGTTTTTTTTGGCCAGTGTAGACTCAAGGTCTAATTTTATTCTCAATTCCGGAGAAGATCCTTGCCCAGCAGTAGGACAGTAACGGTTTATAAAAAAAAGTCATACATCAATGGCCGTGTTAGAAGAAAAATAGATCTGTAAGAGATCCTACAGCTTTCTTAAAACAAAGACACGAATACCCTAAACTTCAACAATTTTAATGATCAATAAATCTTGCAAAAACTGCATACATCTTGTACGTATTTAAATAGGCTTATTTCAAAACGCTAATTTGCCAACACATTTCTGCCCAACTACACCAAAAATTTACCTCAAAACCAACCAAATTACTTTCAAAAATACATCTCCCAAGCAAGCACAACTTAAAATTGACTAACAAAACAGGCCTGAGGCACAATTCATTAGATCATTATTTTATGGGGCCCAAATTTGGACATTAAACCCTATGATTTGGTCCAATATCTGGCCAATTATGGGCTTCTCGGAATGCAAGATGATTTGTAGACGGATTAGAGGGCGTAGCGCGACGGTGGCGAAAAAAAACCTTCTTTTTAGCCGTGATTATTATAGAGTTTTTGTTGAGAAAGTTTTTGAGATTTTTAAAGATGAGAGAGATTGTGGATAGGTTTTGATTGTAGATGTGTAAAGTTAAATGTACTATACGAAACATATGTTAAGTTAAAAATATCCGGCAAACATACACAGGTACATGCATAACATCACGCTTATAATACGCATTGGTGTATGCAGAGGTGTATGAAATGCAAGTTTTGTTATGTTCAATGTTAGTCTCATATAATGCCTATTGCTACATAACGGACAGGTTATAAATTCCGGCTAACTTTTGAAAAATATTCTAAAATACATCTATACTAATATTATAAAGCTGAAGAGTTTGTTTGTTTGTTTGTTTGAACGCGCTAATCTCAGAAACTACTGATCCAATTTGAAAAATTCTTTCAGTGTTAGATAGCCCATTTATCGAGGAAGGTTATAGGCTATATATCATCACGCTACGACCAGTAGGAGCAGAGTACCAGTAAAAAATGTTACAAAAACGGGGAAAAAGTTGACCCATTCTCTCTTATGTGACGCAAGCGAAGTTGCGCGGGTCAGCTAGTTAGAAATAACCACAAACAGTCGGATACACTTCCGACCGTATCACAAAGGCACTCATTTACTGTTAAAAAAATAAAATTATGATCTTATTTAATTTTAGCGTCAACTGACTTTATATCTAGTTCCTGAAATCCTCTGATATTAAAACATCCTTATGTCTATATTAATAAATAATTAGTTGATCAATAAGTCAAAGAAACACTTAATAAAACAAATAAATCATTTGTTAATCTTCGCACTGAGAACTTATTTATGAAGTGCGTGGAACTGTAGACGTCAAGCAGAGAGCGGTCGACGACACGACATACAAACTATATATGTATGTGTAAATCATATTAGGTCGGGGAAAAAGTCTTTTCGCATTATAGTATGTATGAACTTGTAATAAAATCTCTTTGGTCTCAAGAATCACAAATGAGTACACGGTTCATTAGGTTTCTTTCAGTGAGCTAGTGAGGTACCCAAATATCGAGTTTTATTGTGTAGAGAAAAGACTTTTTCCCTTACCTAATATATTTCACACATTACTGTCCCACTGCTGGGCAAAGTCTCCCCCTGGACTAAGGGAGGAGTAAGTTGAGTTCAATGATCAAGTACCGCTTGGTGACATTGCATTATTCTAACTATTTTTATGCAAATATTTTTATGAGGTTGTCTGAAAGCCACTTAATGCTTTCCTTCAACGTTTACAGAAGTAATTATAAATTATTTTGTTGACAAGTGGTCGACGGTTTGAACCCAATCGCTTCCGTAACTTTGATGTTACGGGTAAGTTATGTTTGGGTTAGAAATAATTATCACTTGTTTTACCGGTGAAAGAAAACATAGTCAGAAAACCTTGCATGCTTAAAAATTGTTTAACACCTTTTTCGGCGAAATGCTAAGTCCCCAACGCACGCTTGGCCAGTGGACTCGAGGCCTAACCCCTCCTTCGTTAGGAAGAAGATTATTGCCCAGCAGAGCGACAGTTTAAATAGTAAACGCTCCTTGGAATGCGAATATTTAAAACACACACATCTTTACTTTAACTGTCGAACAATTCATCCTCAAACTATAGACCTATAATTTAGTAGAGAGCCTTGTATACAATATTTACGCGAAGAAATTAAAATTTAGAATATCAGTGACACAGGTTTATACAGCTGACGATGGTTTGAATACAGTAACTTATTAATAATAATCTCTACAATTCGTGCGAAGGCTTTGTACAAAGATGTCGGCCTATAGTTATGTGTAACAGTATGTGTAATCTGTGTTCATGTTCGTTTTGTGTTCGTGTGCGGATGGTGGCGATCATGGACCATCATTAGACATGAGGGCGAATCTTAACAACGAGATGATACCGATAGCATAACAAAAACAACATATTTTGAAAATCTTTAAAGATGTCTTATAGACAATATGTCTATGTGACATCTTTATGGGCTTCAAAAATATAATAGGCGTTAAAAATTAAGAAATAGAGATGGTTTATTGTGTCCACACTTGGACACTATAGACAATTTCCTATACAGTTGGGTTTAAATTATAGTTTTAATTCTGGTTTTAAAGGTTTCTGTGGCAAAATATCGCTTCTGTGGCACTGTTTCTGAAAAACAATGTTCTATCCCCATTTTCCTTACTACGTAAATAACAATGTAATAATATAATTGGCATGATAATTTCGTATTTGTAGACTACTACTAACAAAATTAAACGGCAAAAACTCCTAAACCAAAGTCATAAAATTTTATGACAATATAATATCAATCACATTAAAAAAAAAGACACAAACACACATTAATATGACCATCAAAAACACCGCAAAATACCTTTTCCACAACACAAAAATTCATTTGTTCACATAAATTAGTGATGTCTTTCTATCGACACTAGTTACCTTTGCAAGATTGCCATATACAAAAATAAAATCAAAAATATATTTTATCGACAACTAGTGTTGTGTTGCCATCGTTACAGGGCGTGTCTGTAGAATAACTCTCGTGGTTATAACCGCTCTGCAGCATTAACAAATATTTAAACATATTACACGCGAGTAAAAAAACTCGCGCGCACGCAAACGTGACGTCAGGCGCGTTTATAAACGATCCTGGTCTTTTTACTCTGAGTGTTTCTAATTGATGGTTATTTTATTTAAAATATAACTAGATATTCTATCAATTGCACTTATAATAACTATTGCATGATGTTAACATGAACCAAGTCTATTGTGTGATTATCAAAAACGCTTTTTTTACAGTATAAATGTTTCTTCTTACTAGTATCGTATCAAAACATCACCAAGAAAAATATATAAAACGTGCGTATTATCTTGACAAGTAAACTTAACTTTTGTTCCTGCCTCTAAAAACTATTCAACGTTTTAAACGAACTCCAAATTGCTCATTTACGAATCAGTTCTAAAACTTTTCTAAACTCCCAATTATTTGATTAATACTCAAGAATTTATATCTCATTAGTTCGCTACTACCCATTTAACGACTTATAATCCGTATATCATAAACGCCAAACAAAATAAACAACTAAAGAACCCATTTCAAAACTTAGAACCACATTTGCGCCTCGCCACCTTTTAATCACATCATTGATTAATCACCAATCGATAAACGACCAATAATATAAGCGTTAATACTAAAAATCATTACGGAACCCTTTCCAATACGAAAATAAAGGCATGCCCGCATAATTGGGGCCCGAACAAATTTCATTGATATTCGTGATGGGAAAAAAACACAAAACGAGATGTCGATGAGATGTGTTCTGGCTCGATATTCTGAGAACAATTCTGCTAAATTATCGATACATTTGATTACAACACTATAGCTTCAAACATAAAGTTTATTTTCGCTTGTATTGGGTGTAGTAGTAAGTTTGTATTTTTATAATAGGCCACTTACGTACAGCGCAAATCGCCGAGAATTGCCTCGTCTCAAACAAGGTGTCAATTTGGCAGAGTTATGAAAGTTTTCGTTTCTGAGAACTATTTGTTTTAAAGTTACGCCCCTGTTGGTTTGCAGTTTATTATGTGCATTGATTGCTCGATGGGCGTGTGTTGGTGTTTTATTGAATGCGAATGTCGATAGAATGGATTATGAATTGGTGTTGATGGCCAACGGTTGAAGATGGACAATGAAAAATGATGGACATTTTTGTCGTTAAATCTTGAATATTGAATGAAAATTATTGAAAGGTGAAGTGCGAATGTTTGAAAGTTGTCTTGAAGCTGCTATGTATGTGTGAAAATTTTACGCTTTTATAATGATATTTATTTTTAGTTTCTATTGAAATACTTTGTATAAGTTGTAACATGGGACGTGGGTGTACTTTCACACTGCTCTATCTACACATTCGGGTAATATGATATAATAATATGTGTGTCTTATATTATATTATTATTATAAAAATTAAACGTAGCGACTGATGATAAGAGAAAAATCTTACACACCTAAAAAATATTAGAATCGGCTAAGTCATTTCAGCAAAACCTTAACAAGCAAAATAAACAAAAATAAATAGCAATAAATATTTCATAGAATATAAAATAACTAAGCAATTGTTAAATTATCGCCTCATTTTAAAATCAACTAGCTTCCATTTTGAAGTGGGGCTTATTTAAAATTGGTGCTAATTGAAAGCCTGAGGCCTCAGTAGTGATTGGAAGATAATTTTACCTATTAAGTTACTGGAAGTTGTTTCAGCGTCAAGTTGTAGGTTTATTTAGACATTTGTTATTTTAAATATTATGTTATACACAGGTTCTGCTTGTACAAAATGTATTAATGCTAGAATAAGCTTTTTAAGTAAAATTTTGTGTCCTAAGACTATTTTCTAATAGTCGCTTATGTATTGCTTGTTATTTTGTAGCTTACAATTGGTAGGGACAAATAAATAATAAAATTAAATACTTCTACTTCTTTTTACAGATATCAAGTAGAGTCAAATAAGTCAAAAGTTTTCTTAAAACACAAATGTTTATATGACATGTGACAATACCAAAATGTTACAAAAATGTAGGTCCTACAAATCTTCTTTAAAGTACTATGTCACTCAAAATTTTATTTACAAAACAAATTATCAAGAAAATATAAAAATCAAAACTAATTAAAAATTTTATCGACATCGCTACATCGACACTCCCACATCCCTACCAACCCAAACGAGATTTATATCATATCATTATGCATAAAATATTTCTTTTAAACGTATAATTAGTTAATATTAATATTTTAAATTATATATTTTGTCCCGGGGTTACCTGATATTGATAGCTTGCCGGGTTTATTTATAATTTGCCTTTCGATAATAGTTTTTTGTTTGATTTCATTTCCTTTGCGATAATTTACACGTTTTTGTGGCTTGTTATAAATTTTAATGTTAAGTAGCGTGGTGTTTGTAAGGTAAGTTGGCTATATAAAGGTGTGTCTTTGGATGGGTTACCGTTGAGTAGGTAAGTATTGTGTAATGTAATGTAATTATAGGTATTCATTATTGTATGTAACTTCAAAGTCAAGCTTAGAAGGATGTCAATAGTGAGCACTAGCTTTACCTGTCTTTAGATAGTCATACTAAAAGTTAATTTTGCTGTTTTCTTGCTTACTGAGTTAGGTTTTACTCCTAAAATTTATTTTCAACTAATACTTTTAAGTTTCAGTGCCTTACAGATCGTGTCCAGTTGTACCACAACAACAGAAATACAAAAATAGTGTTATACTAATTTATTAAAATGACCAATCATTTCAATTCTTATTGTCATCGAATTCAATGGTAAAAGTCAACCATTCATTAATTTACATCACTTCAGTATGTTTTAATTACGATTGCAATCAATTGACAAGTAATATGATGGATTACCACAATCATGCAATAAAAGCCTTTACCAGTACACAGTAAATAGTGGCTTGTTACACAACATAATTTCCCCGCGTCCCAAATTTAAAAGCACCCATAATAAAACCTTCAAAAAACGTATTTATCACATAAAATATGTACACAAGTAAACATAACCCCGTATATTCCAGTTAACAGCCAACCATACGCACTTAAAGCCATTATACACCAAACACTTCACTGGCAACCCCTAAAATTTAGCACAATTACCCTTTATGTGGGTAATTTGAGAGATACTAGCAACACTGGCCGATATTACCCTATAATGCATCGACCAACTTACATTTGCTGTTACGAAATTCAAAAAACGCTAAATCATTTAGGGCTTAAATACTTTTTTGATGGTAAATATAAATTAGTTCTTGTCGATTTTTGAAAAGATCTTGTTTTTTGAATTTGAGCTTTAATTTGCTTGTGTTAAGGTTGTAAATGGTGTTGTGAAGATGATTGGGCATCAGTAAACATCAAGTTAGCACCGGTCCATTATTGAATTTACTTTATATAATAATGGTTAATCGGCCGAATGCATCGTCCGATGCTGCCTTGTTACTGAGAGACGTAGTGATGGGACAATTCGAATTCAATCGACATCATTTATCGATAAAATCACTTTTATTAATTTTACCATATTAGCTTTGGTAAAAGCTACGATTATGTCCTAGCAAAAGAATCAAGTTCAACATTAATTTCAACTTTCAACAGCAACAATCAAAAAGAGGAATATTGCAACCATTACTTCAACTAACACATCTATTTCAACTAGCCCCTTCCGCGAAGCAAACATGAAGTTATTACTACCTATTCACAAAACAATATCATTGGCTCAAACAAAACTTAATTTAATATATTCTTCCCATGTTTCTAACTACGTCATGAAACTGTCAGTTAGTATATAAAATACTTAGAAATTCATAGCTATAATATATTGACAATTTGACGGTGTCTGTCGAATATTGAGTTGTGACGTCATCGTTTTATTTCCTATCGTGTATGAAGTCATAGGTAATAATAGTATACCGGGTAAGGTTCGTATATAAAATATCATGATAATATTTATTAAGCTGTAGTATTGTTGTTTAAGAAGATGGCTATTATTTGTGTTTGCTACTCTTTCATGCAAAAATTACTGAATTGAAAATAGTAGCCGTGAGTTTCTTGCTAATTCTTCTCGTTAGGCTCTACCTCCTTTCAGAGCTAGTGGTAAATTCAGTTATTACAACGGCTGTATGTGCAAACATTTGACGCAAATTACTAAATGATTCGGTTTTGATTTTTACACGACGCAATCGCGGGTAAAAACTAGTCTATTTTTCATTTAATCGTATTTTTTAAGGTTAGTGGTCATTCTCGTGTCAAAGCTGATTAAGCCACCCAAAACATTTTGACATGGCTTAAAGCTGTATTATTATTATAATAAACAACAACCACGATTGACTATTCACGTTCCTTCCAAATCACGGAAACGCCTAGTTCCAATACCACTATACCGTCACCCATCCATAGAATGACCGCGGTCACCCATCCATAGAATGACCGCGCCAAAGCTTGCTTAATAATTACTAATGATATAATTTATCGACACCCCCACATCCCTATCGCCGGCGGCACAGCGCGCGGGGCGTGTCGTTCATTCTGCCGTAATTTATACCTGGCTCGTTAAATGCCGCTCACGCTTGCCACTTTCGCCCATAAAACTACCCATTTTAATTAAACCCCTATTAGCAGTGTTCACGGTATCAGCTAATTGGGTAACCAGTGATCTAATGTTGTTATATGTTTTTCTTTATTAACCCGTTTTTTTCATCGTGCACTTTTATACTGTAACTAGCTGACCCGCGCAACTTCGCTTGCGTCACATAAGAGAGAATGGGTCAAAATTTTCCCCGTTTTGGTAACATTTTTCACTGTTACTCTGCTCCTATTGGTCGTAGCGTGATGATATATAGTCTATAGCCTATCTCGATAAATGGGCTATCTAACACTGAAATATTTTTTCAAATCGGACCAGTAGTTCCTGAGATTAGCGCGTTCAAACAAACAAACAAACTCTTCAGCTTTATAATATTAGTATGTTGTTATATGTTTTTGTTTATAAACCCGTGTTATTTCAACGTACACTTTTATACTGTAACTATCGTTGGAATGTTTACTCTACGCTTCTTTCTTGACCCGTTTGGGGTCATGGAATCTGAATGCTTGCATTTTTTGTCTAGAAATTACGTGGTGGGTGAACAATGTTTATCGTGTCCAAAATGCTGGCCTATTTCTAGACCAACGCACTGCAATGCAAATTGATATTGTAGATTTCATAGAGGACTTAGCAAATTAGTATTTGGATACGTGTAAAACTCATTTAAGTACGTTATTTATAAATAGATTGCCTTCGTTAACTGTATTTTTTTATTTCTTTGTGTGTTATGCCTATATGCTTATATGTTGTTATGGCCTAGTACCCAGGTACTAGGCCATAACAACATATAGTGGAATTCTATTAGGGAGGTCTAGGTAGAATACCAAGTGTCTTACTTACAAATGCCGTGTAAGTTTTAAGTAGTAATACAGTGTTTTGTCACTTTAAATACATTTTGAAACTGTATTTATAAAAACAAAACACTGTTGAGCTAATCAGAGCTTACATCTATTTGTAAGTCAATTAATGTTTAAAGACATTTACTGATTTTAAACAAAGCATGCCAAATAAATACATATATGACTTTTATTACAATTTTATATTTATTTTACATCACTTATCATCTCATTCTGAGAAACCTTTTAATGATCATATAGCTGCAATATAGGCGGAATTACACTCATCGCATGCTTAATTGCGAAAGCTGTTTCAAGTCCCCTGTTCTCATGTCCCAGGTTCGGTGCCTCGGGCATAAAACAACTAGCATTTATCATTTATCAACGAATAACAAACAAATAAATGATTATAATCGGATAATTTTATCAAAATTACATATTAAAGGCACGGAAACGAAAGCGCCATTATAAAGACATCAACGCGTTCACCTTTGTGAATTGTTTTTATTTTCACTAGCTGACCTGCGCGACTTCGCCCGTGAACCGAGTTTGAACTATTAAATTACGTTTGCTAACATAGGGGTTGATTTTCGAAAAATGTATTACCTTATATCTGACCTTAGGTTATTAACTTTCCCCTGAGCAAGTTTAATCAAAATCTGTTCAGCAGTTTAGCTGTAAACGTGTGACAAATAGAAAGACACACTTTTGAGTTTATATGTATTGATGATAAAATGAAATTAATTGCTAAATAATGCGTGTTTATGTGGTTATGGCAAATTGGAGGCTGTTTTTATGTGCACGGTTCGTGAGTAGGTTAAGTAGACTGCGTGCTAGTATCGATATATCATTCGCAGTGGAATCGATTCTTGAGACAATCGATAATTTATTTGCGTTATTGTGCATTAAGTGTTTAAATTACTTCGTGGAAATTTTAATAGCTTATTTTGACGTAAAATGGTAGTCATGAAAGCTTAATTAGAATTATAATAAGCATATTATTATATGCGATTGTAAGTATTTATTTTTGAAAAGGAAGTCTTTTTAGAGGATAAGCCTGACTGCCTGCGCGGTCGGTAGTATATGCTATAACTGCTGATTATGAGGGTCAGCCAAATACGATTGGTCTTTTTTATTACATATATATTATCTATAGAATTCCTTGATAGAAGACCGGAGTATGGTAACGCGCCCGGTCTATGGCAACAGGCTCGCCACTATAACATGGGACTAGATTTGTTAACGGCGAGACGTAGGTGTATTTAATTCACTTCTGTCTATATCTTTTCGTATAACAAGAGTAATATTATGCACGTATGTAAATGAAAAGATATCTTCCTAGTTTATATTAAGTCTTTATTCATAAGTATCAAATATACAAACAAGTTTTAGTTATAATAGTAGTGCTTATAGTTGAACTTAAAATAATAATCACCGATTTTAAATAAGCAAAAGTACCTATAAAAAAAAACATTTATTTATTTCTACTTAAAACTTCAAAGACTACTTCTAACTTCAAATAAGCAAAAGTACGAAAAAAATACATATTATTATATTTATATTTCCTAAAACTTCAGGGAAGCTTAAAACTTTTCTTTTTGATTCATTAGCATAATCATACACCTTTCAAACATGTATGAACGTGGAAGTATGTCCATCAGTTCTTCGTAATATACATACAACTTTGTATTCAAAATTATCTGCTTATAAGTTACTTTGTTAAGAAAATGCCAATAACTTAACTCGAACTTGTAATTTTGATAATAAGAGGCTATAAAGTAATTACTAAATACAGTAAGAAATGCTTATTAAGATGTTATAGGGGTTCGATTCCTCGATAGGACAATGCGTAATTGGACATTTTAAATTCTGCTGCGTTTCTATATAGTAGTACGGAGTTTGGTACCATGTGTGGCACAGGGATGTATAACGTTAATAAAAGGCTTCAGTCTTGCAGGGAGTTGGAACAAAAATAAATCACCGAGGCGCATTGGTTCTATTTCCATGCTTAAAATCAAAATCCAATCATTTATTAATTTAGGTCAAATTCTGACATTTATGATAGTCAATGATACAGAGAGTGAATTTACCGCCAGTTCGGAAGGTAGGGCCAATGAGAAGAGCTGGCAAGAATCTCCTGGCCACTCTTTTTAATCGCCAAATGGTTTTAACAATATAATGATGTCTGGTATTAATCATTGATGATGTAAGGAGCTGCTACCAACACCACCGAGTTAGCTATTCACAAATAGAGAATTTAGGTTCGATTTCTCGAGGAAAAGATACACAGATTAGGTTTATTCAAATTATGTTTTATGATGTAGTTATGTAAAAGTCCCTATCTATACTAATATCTATACTAATATTATAAAGCTGAAGAAGAATTTGTTTGTTTGTTTGTTTGAACGCGCTAATCTCAGGAACTTCTGGTCTGATTTGAAAAATTCTTTCAGTGTTAGATAGCCCATTTATCGAGGAAGGCTATAGGCTATATATCATCACGCTACGACCAATAGGAGCAGAGTACGAGTGAAAAATGTTACAAAAACGGGGAAAATTGTCACCATTCTCTCTTATGTGACGCAAGCGAAGTTGCGCGGGTCAGCTAGTTACCTTTAATAAATCCATTCACAAAGAGTTATCTTTTTAGAAAAGTAACAGGCTCTAATATTTCATTTATAGGAGTACAACCGCAGGCTACACAAGTTTTAAATATACTATACTAAAATATAGCACTATAACCAAGACATATTTAAATATTTATTTGTATTTGACTTTCTATAACAGCTAGCATAGCGACTGGATAATCTGCAACTTCGAATAACTTACATGCTTAACCCACCAAGCGAAAACCAACCTTATGTATTTGACAATAGAGTTTAAAGTTCCATAATTCAATGTTAAAACAAAAAATGTACTTGACAAGTACTCTTACGCATTTACAAATAATTGGGACTGAGCTCTCGACCAATCAGCGAGCTTCAATTTCAAGCGCAGTGGTCTGTGTACTGCTATCTCACTCGCACGTATGTGAGTTGTATGTGCCTGTCTCTTTTTTTACTATGATTGGAAAATTGTGTTATGCTGTTATCCTTATCGCTCGGAGGCTTTACTTGTGTTAGTTATAGGCCTATTTTAGTTAGGCGTAAAGTTACTTACGTTTTGTATAAAGATATGTTTTAGTTGAAATAAATTAATTATGTAAGTGATCATTTATATGATAATTTTGTTGTCTAGTAGGATTATGATAGGATAATTGTTTAGATGGTCTAGGGTCTAAAAGGCGGAAATGTACGCGCGACTGGTAATCTAAGGACTCGGGTTCGATGTCCCGGTCAATAAAAGTTCTATTTAAATTTATGCCGTCATAGTTTCTGTTAGAAATTGTTATATCTAAAAGGTTTCCAACCGTTATATCTAAAGGGTTCGATTCCCGGGCAAAAAATATAAATAAATAAATATTATTGGACAACTCACACACGGTCATTTGATTCCAAACTAAGCAGAGCTTGTACTATGGTAACCAAATAACTGATAAACATACTTATATACTTCTAAATATATACTTATATAGATAATTTGACAACCAGGCTCAGAACAAATACTCGTGCTCATCACACAAAGATTTGTCCCAGGTGGGATTCAAACCCACCATACGCGGCGCTGGGTTGTTGCGGCCAGGTGACCGCTTAAACCACTGCGCCAAACGTGCAGTTAATATATGCATATGCTATTGATTTTTCAGTTACTGTTAGAAAGTTAAAGCGATTTGAAAGTTGTACAACTGCCTGATAATAATTAGTCATAAGCTTACTCTATCTAATACAGAAACAATAAAATGTCATTGATAGGGTTTTATAATAAAAACAATAAAAAATTATCTTGAGTTTCAGTTACTGTAAGTAAGTTCTTATAGTGTTCCAAAGTTTGGATGATTGTAGCAATAAATCTTGTCTTTTTATAATGCCAACATTATACATAGCAGAAAGAAGATGGTTTTTAACTTTAGCCTACACTTTTGGGGATAACAGGCGTAATATCTTAAAAGAAAGATAACGTTAAAACCATTTTGAATAAACCTTACAACTACACAAACAAATGCATCAAACTAATTAGAAACAAAAAACATGTTTTCAAAAAACAAATCACATACACACAAAAACATCTCATTATACCTTAATTAAGATCCGTTGAATGAACGAATTAATTTGTCTGAACGAACGAATGACTAACAATTAAGCTTCGTTCGTTTGAATGAACCAATTTGTTGTTTAATTTGAATGAGGATCTGATAAGTGGTTTAAGATGAACGAGATGCTTAGACTCATAATGGCTTGTTGCTTTTTAAATTATGGAAGATTATTTTGTTATGTTATTTCCTCTAGGGCGCGGCCGTTAGGGTATACCTACGACTGGTGATCATCAGGTCTCGGGTTCAATACCCGGTTGATATTTTTCATTCATTTTAAGATATTCAATAGTAACCTGGAGATTGGTAAAGGGGGTCGCCCTCTATTACATGAGACTAATAACCGCTAAACGAGGTTGTATCTCATCCACTTCTGCCTACACCTTTGTGTATAACAGGCGCGATGTTATGTTAAAGGAGAGTCATAATAGCTTGTGGTATTTTAAATATGGATGATTATTTTTGTATGGAATTTCTGCCCACGAGTTTGAGTTATTTCCTGTCTTTTTATCAACTAGCTGTTTGTACAAACTTCACCCCGGTCGGTCATAGCTAAGTTTCACATAGTATTAATATCTATAACTAACTGACCCGGCGTCCTTCGTCCTTCATGTATTTTTTTGTATAAGATGTACCTATATTTCATATTAAAAGAGTTTTTCAAATATATTCAGGTGTTCATGAGATTATCCCTAATATAGAAGCTAACAAAATTGCCCTTCTTAGAATAGCTGTATGTCTCTGTTCTCAGAATTATAGGTAGTGGTATAGATTTAGAAATCCTTCCTGCTAAAGTACTCTCGGTTATAAATTATAAATATGGCTTATTATTGGTTTAAAAAAATATATTTGCTCACCAGCGCTGAAGTTTATCTTGCAAACAAATAATGTACGCTTAAGTTTCGTTATATTATTAGCGCAGATTTAATTGATTTATAGAAAAAATAATAATCGTTTCGAATTGACTTTTTTACTTTTACCCTTTTTTGCGTCACACAAACCGTCTCGAGAATCAAACCTGGGACTTTTAATAAACGAATCCCACTACATCCAATCCAATTCAAATCAAACCCATCTCAATTCAAAAACCTTCCTGTTCTCAACCACTAAATCAAAGCTACACTTTAATCTCAAGTATCATCAAAATCTGTTGATCAATTTTCGACACTCACATACGTTCATACATTTATTTTAAACCACCTCACAATTACCAAAAGGTCATAAGAACCATTCAAGAAAACATAACTTAAGTCATTTCGACATTGAAAACCAAAGTTCCAATGTCAAACTCTCGGAGGAAAAACGTCGTAAGTTGATACTGTTTTCGAAGTACTTATGGCTTTTTAGTTGTAGTGTATGGTACGTAGTTATGAAGGCAATATCGTTGAAGGCTGTATGTAATTAATTCATTCGTTTTGTATTTCACACGCAAGATGTCGGGATCATAACATGTGTAGAGGCAGGAACAAATAGAAAAGAAAAAATATGGATAAGATAAAATTATGGTGATATTAGAGATGCCATATTGACTACATTTTCTAGTAGTAAAGTAGTATTGAAAAATAATAACAAATCATTATCACACTGAGATTTTAAAAAAAAGCAAAATGATGTGTGGGGACATATGTATGTATATTTCGCATATTCAATTTGGCCGAAATCAGAAACTGAAGTAGATACACGACTGCTGATCAAGAGATCTTGGGTTCGATTCTTGGGTCGCATAAAGTGTTATTAAGTTCAACGTTCAGACGATTGCATACACATTTGGTTATAAAAAAATGTAACGCGACGACATTTTTTTTTTACTTTTCATAAAAGACAACACCCGCACTAAAAATTGCTCTTGTGTCGCGGAGACTTTTACAAACATTCAAATAACGGACACAAAGTACAACTAGAGCCGAAACAATTATTTGTGGATCACACAAATAATTGTCCCGTGTGGGAATCGAACCCACGACCTCCCGACGCATTGTATCGTTGGAAAGCGTTACAGATATGAAACAACCAATTCTAAATATTCTAAAGCCTTCAAGCAATCACGGCACTAAACTGTTTAACGGCGCGCAAAAAGGACAAATATAATATATTTTCAATTGATGTGAGAGGGATAAAGTTAGAGTTATTACGTCACGGCGGGGTATCTCCGCTGGCATTTACCTTATCGAGATTAAGTGGTCAACGTCGGGAGTTAAACGCTTTGGATTGAATACATTGCTGGTTAAGAGGACATTATTAATTTAGGAACCACAAAATCAAGCGCAATTTCAACTTTGAATAACTCTTAAGGTATATTTTCAGGTATGCAGCTGTAAAATATATTTGAGTATTTTAGTAAGGTAGAATGGTGAAAATAAGTGAATGGTATAATTAAGTGTACACTTATAAAACCTTTAATTTCTAAGTAAAAAAATGCAATCAAATCCACTTATTATAGACGTATATTATAAAAATCGTCAAAATGTCTCTAAAAAATGCAGTAACATTCAACACTTTTCATGACACATACACTCTTCAACTTTCTTCTCAATACAAAACCATCAATGTACACCTAACACAAGCGATAGTATCGTAATCGCCACTCTAGTAGTAGTGCAGCTCGTTAAGTTACTCGTCTTTTGGTTTATTTTCATAACTACCCGTATCTATCACTGTTAACGATGTTTATTCAAGCACTTACGTTCAACACACCATGATTCATAGATTTGTGGGACAAGACAGGTGGAAAATTCGCTATTTTTGGGTATTTTACAGAAATCTTTGGCTACCAAGACTTGTTGTTAGTCGCGACTTAATTAATGCCTACTCCACTTCTTATAGATTCGCAAGTCTCTCCTAAATTACCCCGTGCATTTGAAAATATCCTGCCTAATGTACTCGTTTGTTTATTAAATCAAAATTTATTGGTGTATAAGACATATAAATTTGCAAAATACATTTATGGAGGGCATGCAAATTCCCCAACGCACTTGGTCAGCGTGGTGTACTCAAGGCCTAACCCTTCCCCTCCGTTTGGGAGGAGACCCTTGTCCTGCAGTGGGACAGTAATGGGGTAAAAAAAGACATATTAATTTACAGTTAAACTCTAATTAAATATTTGAAATGAGATCACAATGAAAATGATCTGAACTTTAAAAATCATATCTTATCCTTGGAATCTACTACATCACTTGAAAAGAAGCTTTTAAAGTTGTTTTCTTGATAGTTGTCCGCTAGTGTATGTGAGTGATAGTCACCGTAGTTATAATAAGAGGAGAGCTTAGTGTGTATTTGTTGTTATATTAGACGAAGTGGCTCTAATGATGTTGTTGTCCTCCACAGTACGGTAGCCTTGTTTATATCTCATAGCTCACTGTGTACAAGGAATTAATGGTTTATACAGCAATTATAGGAAAAAGAGCCATATTTTAAGTTTAGTATAGAAATCATTTCTGAAAAGAATGTCTGTATCTTGATTCTGTACGCTCCCAAACTAAATAACGTCCCCGTAGAGCGAAAAATCACTAACTAACACTTAAGTGATTTTGAGATACGAGGTGTTTTATGTCTTAAATGACAAAAAAAAATATAACTTTTTTCAGAGATTAGTTATCGATGCATGAAAGGTTTTGTTTTGAAGATATATTAATTAAGTATATGTTATATGTATTAAACCACGAAAATAGTATATAAATTATTAACTGTAAAGGATAATTTGTTTTACCCCAAGGTTTTCCTATTTATCTGTCACTTAGTTACTTTTCACATGTAGTTAGTTAGTTTTCGCATCAGCATTTAAATATTATACTAGTAACTAAAATCAGTTAGTTATTTTAGGAGTAAAACATATTTTACCTAACTATGTCTAAATAAAATACCCAACTAAATAGACTTTGCTTATTCATTAATTTATTGCCTAATTTAAAACTAGTGTCCTATCAGTTGAAAAGTATAAAAGTAAAACAACATTCTTAGGCAACATTTATTGAAAAAAAACTGTCTTTAAGTATACAAAACCTAATTAAAACATAATGAACAAGAACACGTTACAAAATCATCAATAGAACAGCATTAATGATGTTGCCACATCATTTTCCTCTTCTTCCTCGAGCTAAGTGACGTCAGGCTCACATAGCCTATCCACCACATCGTTACTAACAGGTAAAGATTCATACCAAGGATAAAGTTCGCTTAGTATGACACCTTTGACACAAAGATTTAACAAATCTTTCCTTGCAGGGGTGTATTTACCCTAGGGCTAGAAGGGCTATAGCCCGGGCCGGTTTCCTCTCTTGGGTCTGCATCTTGTCGGGGTGAGGGGGCTTAGTAGAATTGAAAGGTTGGGGAAACAGTGATCGCGAGTAACAAAAAATTACTGCGCGTGTCCCTCTGTTTGCAGAGGACACAGGTGCGGGACAGGTGAGCCGTCAGTGGGAGGACGGGCTCAGTAGGCACTCACACTGCCCCGAGCTGACGAAGAGCCAGGCCGCTGCCGCCCTCGTCAACCGTCAGTTATCGTAAATCCGTCCATCCTTGACCGAGGGCCTTGCCTTAACCGGCTGGGTCGCGAGGAGACCACCTCTGTGAAAATCCCGAGTAACTCCAGCAGTGGCGCCCCCTTTAGGGGCCTTGCGTGGTCAGAGTTCATTCGCTTTGCGGGGACCCCCGCGCCAGAAAAACCAGACGCAAGCGGCGACTGGGGCATCTCCCGCCCTCCAGTAGTATAAGGGTCACCGGATTATGGGGCCTCTACCTCGGTGGAAAGATACTTGCCACCACACTCGCGGGAACTGTTTGGATAATATAAATTTGAAAACGAACCCAAATGATGTAAGTGGGAGAGGCGAGAAGCTCAAACCCGAGGAGATCGGGGGCAAGAAGCCCAGCCGTATTGACTGCATAGCATAGTTGCGGAGGGTCGGAGCACGCCCAGTTTTAGCAAGTGTCAGACAATGACCCTAAGGACAAATTCACCATCCAGCTGGCAGACACCATCCTCACTCACCACTAGGCAGTGGTGGAGGTGGCCGACAAATCCGGTCACCTCAAGGGTGACCTTTATAAAGTCCCTCAAAGACGCTGCCAGGAACGTCAAACTGGCAGTGTCGGAGTCGAGCAGGCAGTATGCCACGAAGGAGAATTTGGCGCGTCAGGCCCAGAATTATCGCTTGCAAGAGGAGGTCGATCACATGTCACAGGCAACGGCATCAACCCCCGCGCCAGAAAAACCAGGGGCAGCGTCCACAGCTGTACCTGCTAACGCATTCGCCACGCCACCGCCACCGCACCGCAGCTCACAGGTCTCCGGACCAAGGAGAAGCAGGGTAAACAGCCGCGTCTTACAGTGCAGTGGCTTCCAAACCGCCGTTCACTAAACCGACGGCTGCCAAAGAGTAGCAGCTCGTCGGGAAAAATAGCAAGGCGCCCAAGGCTACGGAAGCCGACAAAAAGGGCAAGAAAATCAAAATCAAATCATTTATTCATTTAGGTCAAATATTGACACTTATGATAGTCGTTACAATTACTGAATCTACCACTAGCTCGGAAAGGGGGTGGAGCCTTATGAGAAGAGCTAGCAAGAAACTCACGGTTATTTATTAGTCTCTGATCATACCGTATGTTGGGAGCACCTACTAGCATGTGATAATAAGAATATGGGCAACAAGTGAGCACATTGGTTGTGAACAATATAAAAGAAAAAAAGTGACAGTTTTATGATTAACATCAAATTGTATGTAACATCACCTATTTGCATCATTAAGTGCCCATATTTTACAATATTTAGACCTACTGCTACTGAGTTTATACAATTTATGGCAAAGTTCCCTAATTTCAAAGAATCCTAATCAAGCGAGCGACTATTCCCAAGAGCTATTGTCGTTTAGATACTCATCAATTCTGTAATAAAAGAAGGAGGAAGAAGAAGGCGCCCAATCTTCGGGCTCCAGCTGCAGCTGAAGGCGGCAAAAAGCGGTGCGACATATAGAGACGTTATTAGGGACGCAAGGGACAAAATAAACCAAGCCGACAATGAAATAGTCCGCTTCGGGGTTGCGGCTACGGGAGCTCGAATGTTGAGCTCCCAGGGGTCAGGGACCGGAAAAGCGGATGCCCTGGCCTCTAAATTGAGGAAAGTTATCGGGGAGGACACCTTCCGAGGGTTCAGGCCCACAAAGACCGCGGAACTGAGCATTACAGATCTGGACGACTCAGCCTGCCCAGAGGAGGTGAAGGTCGATTAAAGCCGATTTAATAAATAAAATTGATCAGGACAATGTAAAAAACTAATTTGTTAAAAATGAAAATAAAGTTTAGTTTTTTCATTCCTTGATGGGGCGGAAAGCTAGCGGAGCCCAGGGCGCGCCATCTTAAAATACGCCTCTGCGAGTGACTGCAGTAATGCGCGGGCGCGGCGAGGGTCCTAAGGTCAAAGGGCGTAATCTCACTAAGTAGCATCGTATCACGGGACATAGTTAACAACCTTTCATCTAGTAGTGTTTTTGCTGAGTGAAAAGTAGCCAAAACATTTTAATTATAATACTCTAATGTGTTATGTCATCTACAGTCAGGGAAAATATTAACCAGAACACTATAGTTAGTTGTCGTTTTTTCTTTTAAACGTCTGGTCTTCAATAATGTAGCTCGAAAAATAATTAATGGTAGTTAGTTACTTTTCGCACAAAATATCACATACAATCAAATTACTAAGTCACTTTGATGAGTTTTCGCATTACTATTTTTTAAAACATGCCTATAGGGATTAATGCGAAAAAAGTAGATAAGGAACTTTAATGCGTAAGTATCTTTTTCAACAAAGAAGAGAAAAAGTAATCAGGTGACTTAGTTACTTGTAACTCAACTGTCACAAATCAAATAATGTACTTAATTAAGTCTCGCGATTTACATTTTTCTAAATAATTACGTTATGAATACGAGAGTAAGACAGAAATATGGAGAAAAAATTACTGATTTTATTGGTATTTATAAGTCGATTTTGAACATTTTGTTACTTAATGACTTTTCGTTCTACGGGGACGATAAATAGTAATTTAATTGTGTGAAAGCTTATTCAAACTAGCTAGGACTAGGACAGCAGTCAAGTGTACATAAGCTATCTTCTTTTTACTAAATAATGAGCAAAACGTATTTCAAAATACAAAGTAAGTATATTTACTACACATTGATTTGCACAAAACTCTTGCTATCGTCTCAAAAATGTCTAATTCTTCCAGGTAAGTATTGACTAGACAGTTTTATTCATAAAAAACGACCACAATAGCACTAATATACAGTTATCCGCTAGTGTATGTGAGTGATAGTCACCGTAGTTATAATAAGAGGAGAGCTTAGTGTGTATTTGTTGTTATATTAGACGAAGTGGCTCTAATGATGTTGTTGTCCTCCACAGTACAGTAGTCTTGTTTATATCTCATAGCTCACTGTGTACAAGGAATTAATGGTTTATACAGCAATTATGGGAAAATAAAGGTTTTTTTATTTATTTTAAAGAAATTTCATTGCTTGACGCAGAAACTTACTGAAAACTTGCGAGTCTGTTAAGAACTGTAATTAAGTTTACTACAAAATTCCATACATAGGAGTAGGTCCCGAGTCAACAAAGTGCTAGAGGCGGACAAAATGCTATTGTTTTTTTCATTTATAACAGACTGTCTTCGAGTAGTCTGGAGTTTTACAATGCCCAGTATATAGCTATAGGCTCGCTCCCTATTACATATATGGGGCAAGCTTTGTTAATGGCGAAACGCGGGTGTATTTCATACACCTCTGCCCACATCTTCGGGTATAACAGGCGTGATTTTATGTATGTGTATATGTAACTTGTATGTTTATAAATCATTCATTCACAGCACACTTTAAATACAACCTACTTATACAAAACTCCATCATAATTGCGCCATTACCTAATAAAGCTGGCTACACGATGTGATCTCTCATTCAACTTTAATAAAGAAATATAAAACAACCTATATCCAACCATTTTCCAAGCAAAAATCACTCTAAACACCTTTGTAATAAGGTCGGTGTGGGTAGAATTTGTTTGTTAGTTTTGCACTCGAAATGGCTGCAGGATAAAATTGCGATTATCTTGAAAGTGTACGAACGGACATCGGATTACATTACTGCTAAATAAATATGTTAGTTTTTATTCACACCTGGCGATGCTTGGGGTTCATTTGTGTTTAATTTTAAGGGTGTAATTATAATACTTCGTAATGATACGGAAAAACTCTATATTATGCACATGCAAACATAAAATAAATCATTTAGTGCCCGACTTTTACGGAAATTCATATTACCCAAATATGAGACGAACTCTGAAAACGTAAGTAAACGTAACGTAAGTTATATTCTATAGAAACAGTCCTTCAATAAATGTATAGTTAACCATGCTGTCTGCACACCCTTTATTTGAATTAATAAAATAAATCTATCCAATAATTTAGCATTGATATCTATATTTCCAGTTTCAAAGTCTCTACTGCACATTTGTATATGCCTACTCAGCTTTTAAACAATAAACTTAAGTTACCAAACTTACCCAAAACTATAAACATATGATCACAAGAATTCGTAGAGTGTTAGAACACCACAATTTATTTCCAACAATTTCCTGTACATAGTTAATCACACAGAAGCATATTTCATACAAAATTCCCAGCATCAACACGAACAAACAGACCAACACATCTTTATCATCAATTTAATCTTAATACAAACACGATAATCGAGCCGTCAAGAAAGGTAGCCTTCTTAACACCCCCCGCGAGCCGCGCCACGGGACATCATTGTACATCCTAAAATGAATACCAAACTCAACGATCTTAAATATTATAATTTGATATTTTTAAACGAATAAAGATATTAAAAGTCACGCTCAGAACTGTTTATTTAGCGCGTTTCTGAACGAAGTGGTTGTTTTTTTTTTGAGGTGAATGGCCGTTTGATCGATTGGTTTTGACAGTTGATCGTTATGTTGGCTAGATTGTTCTTTAGCTAATGTTAGGATGTGTTCTAAAGTGTTGAGTGTTATGTTTGTGAATAAGTTTAATGCTGCTGTATTTGGATAATAGCTTGAGTCTAGATTCTACAAATATAATCCTGAAACGACAGAATTCCTTTTCTTATCCGGAGTACAAATCGAATTTAACATACCCAACAATAAATTGCAGTGTTTCAGTAATTCAACCATCAATAAACTTGTAGGAAACCCTTCTAGCTAGACTGAGGTTTCCATAGGATTTTCAAAATTATTTTAAGGTCGGAGAATCGAAGCCTAACCAACCGTTTCGCTTGAGATATCATAGCAGCCAAAAAATATGTGTTACTTACATAACTCCTTATACACGATTTAACACATCAAATTCAATTAAACATTACACTCACTTGGTTACCTACCGGGAACGCAACCCGCAACATTCCGATACCCAACACTGTAACCACAGAACCATAGTTTAAGAACAGTTACTTGAAACATAATAAGTTATAACTAATGATATTAAAACAGTTTGGGATCGAATTAAAATAAATTATTTATACACGTTATGACTCAACATGTTCGGGTTTGAGAATAACGCCGTGAGGTGACTACACCAGTTATCAGCACAGCATATATTTCAACTAATTAATTATTGAATCGCTATTTTGTATAAACTTATGACATTAGCAAAAAAGGCGCACCTGCCCATATTTTTTATATTTTTCTATGTCGCTTCGTTACAGTTTTAGCTTAGCGAAATGAATCTTTTATAAAAAAATGAATAGCCAAATGTGTTGCTAATCGCAAAACTCGAGAATGCCTCGACCAGCTCGACTATACTTTTGTCACTTTATGTCAATGGAAAAGCTTGTTCTATTATTTTTAGTAAAAATCTAATTGAGTAGTTAAACCATTATTGAAACCCAACTGTGCATTACTTGAATTATAGCGTCCGCCTGTTTCAATACAAAGTACTTACTCTCTCAATTCCATCACGTTCATAGAATGATGAGACGGTCGGGTAACCGACATTACTGACAGAGAATCAGGCTCAGAACCGGCGGCTAAAGGTTCTCATAACATCTTAACCACCTATTGCAATTTTCTTGACAAAAAAACTCAAACACAATGCATAATAGCATACGCGAATAAGAGCGAACGCGTATTATACCTTAAAATGGTTAACGTTTTGGCGCAGCTTGCACTCGCCGTGGTCGCGTTAATTCCCGTAATCTATTATACATTATACATGCAACGCGAGAGTTTAAAAGTTATGAACTCGAAAAACCTTTTTAGTCCGACTTCATCTAACGCAAAGTCTATGTTTGGCAGTTTCATACACTCAGACGTCGCAGAGGCAGTCAACAGTACAATGCTATGGCCGCTAACAGTTCCAGGTACCTTACAGATAATGATCGTGAGCGTCATCTAACGAGTATATGATAAACGACACACATCGCCTCGTAATCACTGATAATGATCGCTGTTTGTTTCTCGTATCACCTTCTACAACATACTAAATGTACGTTCAGAGCAACATTATTAATTTGGGGATATGACTCAGTGCGAATTTTTGAGCAAAGTTGGTCTGTACTGTGGTTTAAGCGGTAATATATGCTGATCATGAAGTCTAAGGTTCGATTCCCTGGGCAGGTAAAGTGCTATCATGTTTTTTGGAACTTAGTACTTGAAAATTGTCAATTAAAGTCTATTGCGTGCCCGGTATGAGACAAAAAGTATTTTTGTATTTATCACCACAATAAGTTCCCAATAGGATGCTTTAGAGCTCGATATTGGCCGGAGCATGTAAAAAAAAATTTAAAAAATTGTAAACAAACTACTTATTTTGATCCAAAAACTATAGTCAGTAAAAAACATGCTTTACACAAAAAAAATACCTAGCATCGTATTCAGGACGTCCCGTGTGCATGATGTCCACCTTAACCGCTGCGCTATTAACATAGACATTAGTCACTAAATCATCATAAATTAAACATATTAATTTTATCACAACATCTACGGAACGACGCATGTGCAGTAGGTGGCACAATGACTAGCATTTCTGCTGATACCCCAACGATTAACAAGATGCAAGCTGACGTTAATGATTTATTATACAATATAAGTTCTTGGTAGCCATATCTCGAATATTTTTCAACTCGTATGAGTCATCGAAGATATTTTCGTTATAAAAAAAGTTTTGTAAAAAATGCTTTTAGTCATTTTATGATACTAACTTCTGATCGCGATTTCGTCCATGTGGAAAGGTAGATCGGAGTTAAAAGTATCCTTTGAGCTAATCTAAATGATAAACTATCTGTGTACAAAATTCCATCAAAATATGTTTAGTAGTTTTGGCTAAATTGAGTAGCAAATATCTAATTCCTCTCAAACTTTTTCTATGGTTCCAAATCAAGTTGTACTTTTCGTTTGTGCTTTTTACACTTTACACGCTACACGTTTATTTTACTCAATATTTACTCTTAAATTGACTAAAACATAACAAATATAAAGTTTTTCCCGTAGAATGTGGTTATATACGTATAATAGAATACGCAAATTAAAGCGAACACAAATTTTCCTTTCTTTAGGTTACCATAGATTAACATCTAACCTCCAAGAAGTGAATAACCAACTAAACAAAAATCATATTTATTGTAATTTTCCTCTCTCAAATTCGTCAAGATGGCTTCCAGCGCATCATTCAAGCCATACAAACAGATATAAAGTAACAACTCAATCAGAACCATCATAAATCCCGTGTCGACAAAACCTTTACCCCCCGGGGTAAATGGTACAGTCGACAGCATAAACTAAGCTTTATATTCTAATCTCGAGTCTTGAAGTACTCATATGCATAGTTGAATTGAAGTTTTGCTAAGACTTTAATTACTCTTTGCCTAAAAAATCATCTTGTTTTGAAGTTACAAAGCTGCCGAATTTATGTGAAAGTGAATGATTGATATTACATGCCTAAGAGGAGCTCGTGGCTTAGTTAACAATAGCCGCACGGATCGATCTCTGAGGTTAAGCAACGCTTGCCGAGGTTGATCTGTGGATGGGTGACCATCTTATACATATCGGGTTCCTCCGTGTTTCGGAAGGCACGTAAAATTGTGGGTCCCTGCTGTAATTTTCGAAGATCTTTGAGAGTCGTCAAACTTAGGCAGTCAAAATTATAAAATCTGTCAAAGTCAATATTACAACATCTGTTGAGAAACAGAAAAAAAAAGATGACAGAACATTAAATTTATTAAGAAAATACAAAAGTCGTCTACCACATTTCGTACCCGACAGTACCATATTACAGGCTGCGCGCGCGCATTCAATGAAGTCCTCACGCGTACATGACGTGTGCTGGCAGGATAATTAGTATGCTAATGATGTGTCTTAACGTTTGTTGTATTCATTACCTGTCTACGCTATTTAAACATTACATTGTAAGTTATTTAGTATTAATTTTTGTATATTTTTCGCTATAGTTGAGTGGCGTTTGCTGAACTCTGCTTACTCTTAAAAGACAAAAGTATTTTTGCTTTAGTTTAGTAGCGTTCGTTGGTCTCTGCCTACCCCTATGCGAAATAGGTGTGATCTTTTGTGTTTATGTATGTATCAAGTAGACTTGTTATTTGGTAAGTATGTTTTAATAAATAAATAAGTTATAGTGTCGAGTTTTTGTTGTTGTGAAAATTCTGCACGAGGAATTAATATGACATTATTGATAGATTATTCATTAATATGATAAAATTCACAAAGGTTTTGGATAATGTCTTAAGTCATTTTACAATCATTAAACAAATTCTTTTCTGGTGATTTGAAGGTTTCATACATGAGTATATAAAATATTAATAACAAATCGCTTTTGGTTTATAAATAGTTATATTTATCATATAAAAATTAGCAAACAATTTTAGCTTAGAATAATTTATAACCCAAAAGTGAAATTAAGATTTAAAAATCCTTTGCTTTTCGTAGAAAGTGCTTATTTTAACACATTAATAGACCATATCAGATTTATATAAAATCATATTTTTACTAACTTTCTAAACCAAAAAGGTATTAAACCTTCATAAAAATATTTTGTCTGTCCGTCTTAATACTTTTATGCGTGTGTATTATTTTTGATATACATACTTAGGAAGTAGAAAACTGTCTTATTTATTTATTACTATTAAGTCACTTCAGGTAGATTTTACCATGATATTACCCAATCTGTTTATACCACTATAGCTGTACCAATCCATACATAATATCACGCCAGTTACACCCGAAGGTTTAGGCACAAAAGTATGAAATATTTTAAATTACCACGTCGATCGTGCCTATTACTATATACGAGACACTTTCTGCTACTCTGTGTGAGTCTTACAATATTGTACTGTAAATAAGAAAAGTACCAATTTTACCCGAACCGGGATTCAAACCCGAGACCTCAAAATCAGCAGTTAGAAACACTATCGATCGACCGCGCCTATCTGCAATCAAATAAATATTCAAAAGAAAAAAGGTAAAACAAACAAACAATGTCACAGCCTCATACTAGTATAAAAATAAAGCCATATTAATCAAATTATTTATCAACAGTAAAATCTTGTTTAACTTAAAAACTCATGAACCCAACTTAATTGGTCGTTTTAAAACGACACAGGCGCATTAAAATACATTAATATAATTTATGTCACACATTAAGAGTATATTTAAACGATCTTTTTATATTTAAATGTATAAAGTTGTTAAAAAATGGTAGAAAAGATAGTTTGAACTTTTTTAGTTTTGGAGTTTTCTATTAACCATATTTGGTAATGGTTTATTATTTGTGTATGTGAAATTAGGTTAATTTCTTAAGTAACCTATTACCCTGAATTAAAACGATTTGTATTTGTCAGTGATTTTATGATTAACTTAAAACGACATATTATTTTCAATTAAGCTTTACTTTTGTACAAAGTTAACATCAGCCTAGCCTTTCTTCTACGTATATTAAAGTCGGCTTTCAGTCACACCGGATGCAATTGAATACCAGTATTTAACATAGAGCGTCTGCCTGTCGGACCTCTATACCCGAGTTACCTGGATCATAACACGATACCCTTCGATAAGACTGGTTGTCAGATTTCTAAGCTTCTGGCTACTGGTAACGACTGTCAAAGATCTTTGAAAATGACAGCCGGGACCCACAATTTAACGTGCCTTACGAAACATGGAGGTACTTGATATTTAAAATATAGTCACCCATCCACAGAACAACCTCGGTAAGCGTAGCGTAAGCTTGAAGATCTATCCGCGCGGCTGTTGGTTACAAAGCTTTAAGCTCTTTTTATAATTACTATAACAACTTCAAAAAAAGCTGACAAACACTGTACCTAATTAAAACAGTCATGTTATTAAACTCTCGCATATAAAACCTCGTAATGAGCCATCAACAAGATAATTAATTGCAATAAAAATAATATCTCTTCATCAAATTGTTTATGCTCTTGAGAAAGAAGCTTATGATAATGACCCTAACTTTACCCTTTTTTGGATAATAATGTCATTTTTTGCAGCTGAACGCCATAACGGGAGGTTTAAAAAGCATTAGCAGGTGAAAATATTTATTTATTTGTCCTGTATAACAAGATGTGTGGCTAATATAGCAAGGATTTTTTTTTAAGATCGTGGCAACTGGCGTTGGTGCCACTGCCTATGCCTATGGGGAAAAGGCGTGATTTTTGCATGTATTATTTATATAAAATGGTTAAATATTATGTACATCTTTGTGAAGCTTGCACGCGTGCAATTAAGATTATATTTGCACGCCCGACTCTGCTCGGGGTGTATAATTTCAATCTTAAATAATTCCAGCCGCAACGGGGCTATTTCTTTTTTTATAGTGTACTGTATTTACTTCGGAGTCTCCAACTATCTACTCTAAATTGATTTAGCAGTTTAGCCGTGAACACACAACAGATAAACTTGGCTAGACTAACATTATAAATGGCAAACCGTGAGTATATTTCGTATATAATATAACAAGTTTTATGTTATGTATGTATGAATGAACTACTACTCAACAATAAGCAAACACCACTATATAAATTTTAAAAGCCATCCTAGAGTTCTCTAAACATCAATCAAGATACTATCAACATCCAAAAAAGTACATCAAAACAGCTGCTAACCACAAGAATTTCAAAAATGCCTGCTACGGTCATTTAGTGTCCCATACACCTAATATAGAAATAAATTAACTAAACACATAGTTCCAAATAGTAACTGAATAACTGACAACTCATTTTAAAAATGTCTTAAAACAGAAGGAATTTGAAATCACTTACGTCTTTTCAAAACTTAGCACAACACATCTAGAAATATAGTCATAGTCTCCGTAGAAAAAAGTCGTAAGTCTCATACCAAATGTGATATTTTAAGCCTTTCTTTTATCATGTTATCAATTAACAAAGGTCGTAAGTCACATAAAACATAAGAAGCGTTAAGTCTTTCTCGTTTTAAACACAATTATCGTTAAAATACGAACGTTCAAATTGAAATTAATTAAGTGGTTAAGATGAAATCGTCTACCAATATGTATATCGTTCTGGTTGGTAACACAAGCCAATGTTATCGAATTGAATAAATCTTTAAACATAAAAACATTGGAGGAAATATCCGTTTGTTTGTTTGAAAAAAAATATTTTTGAGAGTTATGAAGTAAAATGATTTTTTAAAATGTGTTTGTGGAGTTTTGGCATAAAGTAAAAAATTCACTATTAACTTAACTTCACTTTTTTGGATCATGAGAATAGGACACATAGAAGGCATCACAATAAAAAACAATAAACTGCAACTGTTGATCATGAGGTCTCGGATTCGAATTAGGTCGGGTAAAGTACTATTGATCTCCTCATCTTCATTACAATATTTCTTAATAGTAGTCCGGAGTTTGGTAACGTGCTCTTTTACATGGGGCTAACATAGTAACCAAGCAAAACACGGGTCTATTTCATGCACTTATGTCTACACCTTTGGATATAACAGGCGAGATATTCATCATCATCATCATCATCATTGGCCTGTATACATCTATTGCAGATGATTAAGGTGGCGAGATATTATATGCCTTCGAAAACACAGCAATGATTATGAAGAAGCAATCCCTATGATTCTGAATATTAGTTGTTCAATTGACTAAATGTCGGTCAAATCTGTCAAATACCTGCTCTTTCCGGTCACCAGAGGGCGGTGGACTTACTTTACCGCCAATATCGCTGTCAGCGCCATTGCATTCTTGTGATTCGAACGAATAAGTTGAACTTTTTCTTTATCGAATAAATTTGTGTAAAGTGTGAATAGTTCGGTTTGAAAAAGTGATTTAAAGTGAGTATCAACACAGCAGTGTACGATGGAACCAGTAAGTGGCGGAGATAAGAGTGTAGAGCGAGACGATTTTGTTGCTTCATTGGGAGAACAATCGTCAAGCTCGGGAGCAACAGATACTAGTTCCTCCTCATCCTCGGAGTTTGAGGAGGGCACAGCATCCCCTCTGCCCAATAAACGCGCTCGAATTACGTCTCGCAAACGTAAGTACAAACATGATAATTCCGATCCTCGTATAGACTCTTTAGTATCCCAAGTTTCGTATATCTCTAATTACTTATACCAACAGGAGTTATTCAACAGTTCGGTAGCCCCAGGTGCTACTTCGGAACCACATGGTTCAGCACCGGCGAGTAGTTCAAAAAATTTTTTAACGGTTCCAACACTTCCAACTCAGCCGCCATCATTGGCTTTAGACTGGGGTTGCATAATTACGAATATTGACGACCGAAAGATTATTCCGGCTAGTGATAAAGATAGATTTAATGAATTGGTCAAGTTACAATTCCTTTGATTCTCAGGCATGGCGAGGTATAAGATATAAGCGATTGTTACAGAGTTGTTTAGCAACTCCCGGGTTTACAGGTCTTAGTGTTAATGAAGAGCTTTGTCATTTCAACAAGAGTAAGGATTATTTAGCTCCAACTGAAGCCTTTTTAGCAGGATTATCAAACAAGGTTTTGGAACAAAGAGAGTTACTTAGGTCAGGGCTGCAATCTATTCTTGAGTGGGCCAGTGCCAACCCTCGGGATTTAGATCCAGCTACTTTATGCGAAAAATTCTCTAGTAGTTTTGGTCACGGGTCAGAGATTTTTAAGAATTCTGAAACAATTATGCAGCTTGTTTGTGGAAAGCGGTCAGAGTCTATAGAAATCAGGCGTGATCGTATTCTTAAGGAAATTAGTAATACAAACCTTAAGGCCGCTTTAAAGAAGATTCCACCTTCCTCGGAATACTTATTTAGTAGAGATGCACTACATCCTTTGATAAAATCTCTTGGTGGATCCCAAGTTTGGTTGAATAACCCTAGTTATTTAAAGGAAAAGAAAGTTCCAGAACGTGATCATTCATTTCAAAATAGGAGGTTTGCCAACAAAGATAAGGATAGGACTAGAAAGCAAGAGAACAAATTTAAGAATACTTCTCGTAGGACTCAGCCCTTTCGTCCCCGTCGTTCAAACCAGGGTACAGGAGGTTCAAACCCCAAGACCAAGGACAATTGACTGTCAACGGGCTTTCAGGGGGGGATGCCTCAGAGCATCCATAGGGAGATGGCTCCAGTTGGGAGCCAGTCAGTTAATTATAAAGACAATTTCAAATTACCACCTACCCTTCTTAAGAAAGCCACCCCTGAAATACCCAACCAGCAATTTTTTAGGTTCGTTAGCCACAAAGGTTACTCCAGAGATGACGAAGATGGTTCAGGAGCTAAGGAGCAAGGGAGTTTTAGAAAAACCCCTTCATCCGAATCCAGGTTTCTTTTCAAAAATGTTCCTGGTAAAGAAGGTAGACGGCAGCTTGCGGCCAATTTTCGACCTCAGGGCTTTAAATTCTTTTGTTGCCACGAAGCACTTCCAACTGATATCTCAGGTGGATGTAGTAGATTTCCTGCGGAACAACGATTGGCTGGTGAAGATAGATCTTCACCAAGCCTATTTTCATCTGAGTGTCGCGGAGACTCACAGAAGATTTTTAAGAGTGTTTTACAATGGAGAAATCCTCCAACTAACATCTCTGCCATTTGGCCTTTCGTCGGCACCCCGAATGTTTGCAGCCGTTTCAAACTGGGTGGCCAGTCTACTACGAGACCGTGGTATAAGGGTCCTAGTATACTTAGACGACTATCTTCTGGCTGCTCAGGACCGTTCCAAGTTAGTGGGCCAGGTTGCGGAAACGCTGGTCCTATTGGAATCCCTGGGTTGGCATGTGAACTACCAGAAGTCAATAACAGAGCCTACACACAGGTTGGAATACCTAGGCCTGGTCTGGGACACCCAAGAGCAGACAATAGCATTACCCACTCAAAAGGTTTTCAGTATAAAGAGAACTATAACAGACATCTTGAATCGCAACAGCTGCTCTTTGAGAGAGCTACAGCGTATCCTAGGCATGTTGAATTTCGCCAACCATGCCGTCCCTCAGGGCCGAATACATTGTCGCAAGACACAGCTTTTTCTGAAGAGATTTACCCAGAGAGGCCAGAGAAAAGCTTTGTGTCCAGCGGTGAAAGAGGAGTTACAGTGGTGGTTGAGGACGGTAGGAGACAGTCGGACACCACTAATCAAGAGGAGTGTTGCCCATTTCTTGACAACAGACGCAGCGGATGCGGGCTGGGGGGCACATCTGAACAACCAGTACATTTCAGGCAGATGGGCCTTCAACCAAAGACAATGGCATTGCAATATGAAGGAAATGTATGCCGTCTTTGCAGTTATCAGATCCCAGGGTTCTCAGTTACAAAATGCGCACATTTTAGTTCAGTCAGACAACAGAACACTCGTGGCATACATCAGGAATCAAGGCGGAACTCGATCTCTAAATTTACTAGGTCTGACAACCAGGTTACTGGAATTGACGTGTCGTTTGAACATAACAATGACAGCCTTCTATCTCCCAGGGATTCTCAACGGTATAGCAGATTGCCTTTCAAGAGGAAAACCAGTGCCAGAGTGGCATCTGTTACCACCAGCGACAGCAAAAATTTTCGAGAGGTGGGGTATTCCCGAAATAGACCTGCTAGCAACAGGCGAGACCGCAGTAGTACCAAGGTACGTGTCGCTAAACTCAAAAGATGGCTCGGCAGATTTTTACGACGCCTTCAGCCGAACGTGGGAGTATCAGAACGCATGGGTGTTCCCTCCCCCCAGCATGATACCCAGAGTACTCAAACACCTGAACAGTGCAATCGGGACGTTTGTCATAATAGCACCTCAATGGACTCAGTGCTTCTGGTATCCCGATCTCCAGGCACGAGCACTAGCCCCTCCGCTCTTAATAGAGAACCTCAGAGAAGTATTGGTGGATTGGACAACGGGCCAGGTTCCTTCCCAGGTAGACAGGCTGAACCTCCAGGCGTGGAAAGTTGGGGGTGGGAGGAAGACATAGCTAGCTGGAGCAGGGAGGAGAAGCAACTGCTGAAGAAGAGTTGGCGTCCTTCAACTTTAAGCACATATAATGCCCCGTGGAGGAGGTGGGTACAATGGTGTAGAGCACAGGACATCAATTGTAAGAACCCTAATGGTAGAGATGTAGCCAGATTTTTAGCTAGTTTATTTCTTGAAAAGAAGTTTGCCTATAATACGATCTTGTTACACAAGTCTGCTATAGCTACGTATTGTGCGACCATTGGCGATAGCTTGTCCAAAAACTTTTTCATACAACAGGTGTTAAAGGCAATAGCCATCTCAGTTCCTAGATCGTCCTTACCAAAGACGCCAATATGGGACGTTAAGATTCTATTTAATTGGTTAAAAACATCCTCTTGTTCAGGTTCCTTATTTGATATAAGTAGACGAACAGCTCTAGTGTTATTATTAGCTTCTGGCCGAAGACTGCATGACCTTACCCTCTTAGAACTTGGTGATAAAGGTTTTTCAGAGACTGAGGACACTATAACCTTCTGGCCCAGTTTTGGTTCAAAGACTGATTCTAGCTCTCATAGACAATCAGGTTGGCTTCTTCTCAGACATGAGGACAGTAGTGTTTGTCCAGTCACTCTTATAAAGCAGTATATTAAGGCATCAGAGGCCAGAAGAAGTCAAAATAATCAGATAAGATCTTTATTTATCTCTGTCACTGGGAAGATCAAGTCAGCATCCAAGACAATAATTGCGGGTTGGGTGCGTTCAGTATTCAAATTAGTCAAGATAGATGCCGCTCCAGGTAGTATTAGATCGGCTGTAGCTTCCCGGGGATGGTTAGATAGGAGACCAGTACAAGAAATATTAGAGAGAGGAAACTGGAGGTGCATGGAAACTTTTTCTAAATATTACTGTAAAGAGGTAACTAGAGATGTCAATGAAGAAACTGCAGGTGGTCAGTTATATGATAATTTTAAACCTATTTAGTAATTTAGGTTTATTTAATTTTATAGTTTAGTAGTGTTATTTCCAAGATGATCTCAGTACCAATCTTCCAGTCATTAGAGATTAAGAATTAGAAGATTTAAGTGAATTTATAATGTTAAATTATAGTTACTGATTATAGTTACTGATAGACATGTCATTTAATGATGTTGAGTCTACTTTGCTTATGGTGGTGTTAGGATATAAGAAGTGAAGTTATAATTGATTTATTCTTAGTTTTTGTGTTCAAAAGTTATAATTATACTTAATTAGTTACATAATTAAATTTTTTATGTTTTGTTACTGTAGATGAGTAAGAAAGTGATTTCTGCAATAAAACTGAAATAATTGCCAATCTTAGTCTGGTAAAGTGATAAATTATACTTAATGCTGTTTAATTTTTAAGTTAATAAAAGAGATTGAATTTAATAGTGTTTTTTCTTTAAATTCAGAATTTTCAACATGTTTATTTCACATTGCATTCTTGTGTTTAGTTATTCCTGTTCACCAGCAGATATTAAACAGGTCTTCATAATCATTGCTGTGTTTTCGAAGGCATATAATATGGCTGTTTTGCATAAAAACAAAACAGATATTATATGTTGGAGAAAACACAGCAATGAATCAAGGAGCTTGCTGATGAAGACTGCAATGGCGCTGACAGCGATATTGGCGGTAAAGTAAGTCCACCGCCCTCTGGTGACCGGAAAGAGCAGGTATTTGACAGATTTGACCGACATTTAGTCAATTGAACAACTAATATTCAGAATCATAGGGATTGCTTCTTCATAATCATTGCTGTGTTTTCTCCAACATATAATATCTGTTTTGTTTTTATGCAAAACAGCCATATTATGTATTTATTAAAAAGTACAGTACATTCTTAACATTTCCTTATAAAATAAACCTAAATCATTACACTAAATAAACTAACTCAACATATCTCAAAAAAAAATCTGTAATAAATTCCAAATACCGATAATAAAGACGGTCAAATATTTAATGATGTGTTCTTCCAATTAATTGTGGGGTACAAGCGTGGCCGCGCGACAAGCATAGCGAGATAAATGTAAATAAATGCACCATCTTTGTGCTCGAGCATAGCGCAGCCAATTAGTTTATTGGTCGACACATGTCCTTCCCGGAATGGGGAGATATCATCTTGGAAGGAACGGCGGACACTGGTACTCGGTCTTTCGTTCATGAGTGAATGGTGAATAAAATTGTCGGTCTTTTGTGATGTAATGAATGGAAACGACGTGTGAATATTAGGATATTATGGAAGAATATTATATGAATTTTAGTTTATTTATTTGTGGACAGGTATGTCGAGTGTTGATTTCATAATAATATGTCGTTCACAATTTTTAGGTTGAGCAACATATTCTTGACAATTAACAAATATATATTCATTCATTTAATTTTAGTATTTTATTAAAAATCATCATGGAATGCTTTAAGATACACACAGATGCATTATAATACTTCACATACAGATAAACACAATTGAGTACTTCTCTTTTGTTTATGATCACTAGTCAACGCGTTAACACACCAAATGAAAGTAATACTTCATCACTCACTCACTCACTCACTCATTCACTCATTCAGCTCACTACACGCCGCCCCTTACCTCACAAATCCGAAACGCGCGTTAATGTGTGCACACGCATATCGACAATAACACAAAAACAACGCTATCGACCAATACCCAATTAATAAAAAAAATCCTTTAGAAAAAAAACTTCTCTTTTTCTAATGTTTTGTTAAACAACTAAATTTAGGGTCCAAAAAAAACATACCCTACCTTGTTAAGTCGACCACTTATATTTATTTTGACAGGCATCGTAAATCCAAAGGTTTTTATAAGATTAATCACCTATTATATGGTTAATTTTAATAGGCTAAGGTGTTGGAGCTTATTTTAGGGTCCCACAGGTGTTTTTGGGAGATATCTTTTGGATGATGTCACTTGGGTTCCGTGGTGAGATGAGAGATAAAGAGTGGTTTATGATAATTAGTGTGGTTCAGTTTTATGTGTGTTTCACGGTTCGTATTGATTTGAAAGATAAAACTCTTGTTTCGTTGTGTATTAAGTAATTTAATTAGATGTTTCTTATTTTGTATTAGTTGAGAGAATGTTGCAATTTGTTTTACTTGAATTGGTTGTGGTTGGAAGCATAAAGTAATGAGAGGAAATAAAATTTTTAGTAACCAAACTTGTTTTTAAGAAATACTTAAAACTTACATTTAAACATATTATGAGGTTTCGTGTTCGATTCCCGAAGCATGCAAAGTACTATTGGTATTTTCCAGTTTATATTAGAATATTTGTCAATAGTAGCCCGAAGTTTGGTTCCGTTCCTTCATTACATGAGACTAACATTGTTAATGGCTAAACGGGGTGTATTTTATATTCATCTGCCTACACCTTCGGTAATAACAGGCGTAATATTACGTATGTATATAACACACGTTATATTACGCACAGGGTCTATGTGTACATACAATATACATATATCCATAATCTCAAATATTTTAGATATTTCACTAACAAACCATTCAGTAACCAATACTAATTGCAATAGACATTTCAATCTACATAGATTTATAGACTACATAGTCCAAAGCTACATAAACAATTATATTAATATACGGAACCCCGCTACAAAATAGTGTTTATCCTTTAAACTAGGCACAACACTTCTCCTACATATTTTAATCACCACAACCGATTAAGGTCTGAGGCACAACGAGTGTTAGTATCAGCGTAGCCAGATTTTTTGAGTAAAGCTGGATTGTTGCAGTCTGAAAGCTTGGAATATGGGTTTGAAATTTAATTATAAGAGAGGATTTAACGTAGTTTTGTGTAGAAAAATCGGAATTTATTTTAGTCTGCCTTTGAAGTCTGAGCGTACATATGCGACTGTTAATCTTGAGGTCGCAGGTTCGATTTCCGAATAGATATTCGATTTCCAAGGATTTTGTTAACGTGGAAGTTATATGGCAACCAGCTTGCCTCCTATTATATAGAACTCGTGTTGTAAGCGGCCAATGTGTTGGTGCTTTTCACACCTTTAGCATCTAAGAGTAACAGGTGTGATGTTACTACATATTTCTTTGAGAGAGGGAAAAAGGTTTGCCTTAGTAAAGTCTTGTACTATGTCTTTAACTATTAAACAAGAAAATAACTACCTATTACCTATTTTTCGTAAATTGAGACAGATACAAAATCGCCAAAATGTCGACGTCTGGCGACAATAATTAGTGTGGTTATAAGTTGCGTGGTCACGCTTGCAGTGTGGTCTGACCCTTCCTTCTTGGGACGGAAGGATGACTAACGGATTTTTTATCGACTCCAATAAAGTCAATAATATTAATCATTTTTGCGGATGCATCATTATGATTCAGAATATTCCTTTATATTTTGTTAAAGTTTTTATTATGAAATAAATATGTCCCAATTACTAATCATTAGGTACGATCTTTGTATTTGATATCCTGTTGCTTTTTATATACTTAGGTCAAATAAAGATTCAAACTTGTCATAAGCCTGTTACTGTTATATCACAAAGAAAGGTCACCTAAAAAAAAGGCTTGTCTCTAAATCTACAAAACTTGTGGCGTATATGTATGTATGTAAAGTAACTTACAAGACCTATGTATGACCTGGACGCATTTGAGAAAGGATTGGTCAGATCTTGCCGCCGATAGGGGGATTTGGAAGAAAAGGAAAGGGAATCCTTTGCCCAGCAGTTAGACACTCAAACAGGCTAAGAAAAAAACCTTACAAAACCTTAACTTTTAATAACAACCTTAATTCACTACCATTATCTTCAAGTCAATATCACATCGGTATCGCAAAACCTACACCATGAATTATTACAATAATATTTTTTGTAGTAGATAAAAAAATTGTGATAGTAAAAAAATATTTTGACGATTTCAAATACTTGTTAAAGTTTATGAAAATAAAGAATATTTAACTTTGACTTTGTGTTATTTATTACGTGTAAACTTCAGACCTTTCTACAACCACCAAATATTCTACAGTCCTCATTCACAACTGCGTGGTCACTCCCTCGTTTTCCTCCCAGTGTCCCTCCATCTTATATAGAAGAGGGCTTGTTAGAGAGCGAACTATTTGTTCCGGCACGTATAAACTCGATTAATGTGAACAGATACCCAGTACGTCGGCGAGACCGATTTATTAGACGTGCACTTATGAATACAAGTTATGAGATTATAGCGATATTTGTAATGTTGTAGAAAGTTTGTGTTAATGTAGAAAACGTTTATCAAGTGTATGTAGATTGAAAACAAGGTATAATTGTTACTTTGTTAAAAACGATCTATAAATAGATTTATTATTCGTTTTCATTGACAGACATGTTTGAAACTGATGGAACCTTCCCTGGCCAAACTGGTTAATGTAAATTAAAAAGAAGAAAAAATCATATTATTATTGTCACCTATTATGTGCAGGGAAAAATATAAACTATTTTTTATCTGGCATTTTAAAATCCGAGTTAAAAATCTTTCTGAAAAATTGTTGCATAAAGTAAATATCACTCGAAAATGGTGTTATATTAAATTAAACCTCAGTTATCGATTGCAGTCATTCATGATTTTAATCGACCACATAAAAATAATCACTAAATCAAAATTCTATAGAAAGCTAATAAAATATTTAAGTTTCAATTTAATTATCTTAGCAAACCTTTCTCCAATTACCACCCCGCTACCTCTCATGCCTTAACCCGCTCTCAGCATGCGACCATAAGCGTCGCAGCAGTTTGTTAACCGTCCCAAGTGAGAACTAGCGTTATCGAGCGTTAATTAATTGTGTTTTATATTACGCCCGTTTAGTGGCCACACATTTATGTATTAGTACCAAAGAGTTATGGCGGATAGATGTTGAATTAAACTAACTATTTAAGATAACTGGTTATCGGGATTAGTTATTTTATTGGTTTTGATTGAGATAAATAAACGGTTTGGTTTCCCACTGCTGGGCATAGCTTCTCTTCCTGGAATGAGAGATAATATTAAGGAACTATGTATACGATGGTCTTGCACCGCAAAAATAAGCAGTGTGATTTAAGTCTTAGGTTCGATTTCCGTAACTGGAAAAGCAGTTTCCATCATAAGTACATATATTTAGAGCGACCATAGTTTGTATCAAAACAGATTTTTACAAAACTAAACGCATGAACCATGATTTTTTTTTATTACAATTGTATTTTTACAAATTCTTCAGGTCACACATTTTTTCGTAAAAATATATCTGTTAAAGACTTTCATCAAGCCTAAAACATAAAAAAACAGACACAAAGTACAGACCCAAATTATGTATTGATGACCTAAATATTAGTGTATAACTGTATCCTATTATACTAATATTATAAATACGAAAGTTTGTGAGAATGTATGTATGCATGTTTGTTACTCTTTCAAGCAAATACTACTGAAACGATTACGATGAAATTTGGTACATAGATAGCGGAAGGCCCAGAATAACACACAGGCTACTTTTTATCCCAGAGACGAAGTCGCGGGCGGCCTCTAGTATGAATCTAACACTCGATCATCGTACACAACAGTAATAGCGTGATGATAGCCATGTAATATTCGGCTTTTAACACTAAAGAAACATTTCCTTTGTGTTCCCTGCCTACCCCAATGTCGGGCGACATTCTTGCACGTCGCGCGTCGCGAACAAATCGCGGCGGGTTTAAACGATGATTATGCGCGCGAGACAAAAACGCGTCCGATCAGACATGGCATCGCGAAACTCATAAATAAATACATATGCCATTGTGTGGGGTAATACAGAAGCGAAAATGACGAAATTTCATTTAGTTACAGTTTCCAGTATCATTTACAAGTTTCTGACAATATAACATTACTGAATCAATGTTATTGAATTATGTCCCAGAATAAAAGTACTCCCTGTGTTAGTCCAGATTGTAAACTATCAATGAATCTAATTTCATCAAAATCTGTTCAGTCGTTTTGGCGTTATTGGATACAAACATCCGTCCAAACTTACGCGCTTATAATATTGGTACTGATTCTGTTCTTAAGAAAATTCTTAGAGTTGGTTGTTGTCAGTTGGTTGGTTGGATATTTGCGACCCGTGCCTTTGATGACACATTTATACTTACATGTACATTCTCATTCCCATTATAAAATACACAGAACTAAATAAAATATGTATGTATATGTTAAAAAAACTATACCTTAATGGAATATTACCTGTCACTTAGAAAACTGTGCCAAACTCCAGACTATTACTAAAAACTTACGTCTTTCCTAGACCAATTTACCAAACCAAGAACTACCACAGCCTCTTCACAGTCTCAATAATCGCTCAAAGCTCCCACCGCACACCATCCCGGTACATAAAAGGCTTCCACCGCAGCATCCCCATGCATGAGCCCATGAAAAACTTGTGAAAGGGATCGTAATAGCCTAAGAACATTTGTTACATTATACAAGAGAATAACTTAGCCCTTTCTTGTCGATACCTCGATTTATATCCACCAGTTTCGAAGGACTTTTTGCCAAACGCGGTGATTTTCAAATTGCAACTTAATGTATAATTTATCACGTCATTTGTTAAATTAACTATGGGTTTTTGTTTTATCTGATAGAGAAATTAAGGGGTTAGGAAGGGGAATTGTATGCTGTTTTGTTCCTAGTTTTGGGTCTTAATGTGCATTTAGTTTTGGTGAAATGATTACGAGTGTTTCTTTTTTGGGCAAGTTTATAATATACTCTCAATTGTTTCGAGTTTTTAGGAAAGAACGATGTTTATCGTTAAATGAAAATCTTTAGCCTTTAGACCACTTTCTAGAGAATAACTAGGATTGCGTAATTCTAAAAATCAATTATGTAAATGAAATGTTTTTCAGATAATGGTATCTTGGTTAAAATTTTAAATTTTAGGGGAAAGGACTACTGTTAAAGTATAGAGTTTTGTTTACGTTTTGTAGTTTTTATAAGCTGTTGGCGATTCAGGTCAAGAACATACATGTCTGCGACTGGGTGTCTTCAACTTTTAAAGAGCTCTTGGTAGTGAAAAGTATTCACACTAACCTTTTAAGGAAGAAAAATTTTCAAACATGATGTATGTAGTAGTATAATGGATATGCTACTCATATGTACTCATTTAGATAAAATTGAAAGTTTATGTCTGTAATGTAACCTTCCTCATATATCAATAATTTAAAACAACAGATACATTAACAAAATTCACACGTATCTCTGATGTAGCGCGAGTTTCTTCATTAACAACGCAGTTTTTTGCACCCAAATACTTTCTGGCTCACCCTTTATTATCTTGTCACCATGTAACCGATGTTTGTAGTTTTTTGTCCAAAGTATTAATGACTCTGTTCTCTGCCGACAATGGCCGAGTCTTCCCGACGGCTGACGAATCACATGACATTGATTTAGCCGCGAATTTTGCTCAACTAACTGTGTTTTTTAGAATTAAAACGGGATTTGTTGCGGTGGTGTAATTGGTTAATTTGTGGTTATGTTTATTATTGTTTGTGTAGATTTTTGTTTAGATTTAGGAGTGTGTTGTTGGGTTTATTGATGGTTAGTTATTTTAAATCTTATTTGTGGTAAATCATCATTAACGGGGCAAAATATAAAATACAATTCAGGGTTGGAATAAAATAAAAAACCAAATACAAGACCGAAAACTGTTTGATCAAGACGTCTACGTTTATTCATAGTCTTATTCCTAGAACCTTACTAAGTTTCAAACTTATTTGTATTCATTATTTACATTAATTTTTGTGTCATAATCAATTTTTATGTGAAGTCAACATTGCGCTTCCGTTATAAGATACTATACGCCATAGTCAATCGATAACTAAAAATCAACTACTTGTTTACCCCATTTCTGTCCCACTGCAGGGCAAGGGTCTCCTCCCAAACGAGAGAGGTAAGGTTTTGAGTCCACCACGCTGGCCAACTTCTTATTACTTATTCCTAATTTGGTGAGAGAGAGGCTTTTACTACAGCTCTCCTTGTGTTCACTTTGCTTAAAACACTACTCTAAAGTAACATCTAAATATCAAAAACAATTTCTATAACACACTATCATGTAAATAAATTGACTCTTCAAAAACGACCATAAAAATCAAATTACTTCCACACCTCTGATCATACAAGCCTATTTATTACTTAATCGAAATCTGCCCAATAAATAATACATCCATAAAATTTATAGTGTTGTAGGGGTAGCTAAGTCCCCTAAGCTTCCCCTAGGGGCTTGTTCCGGTAAACCGTTACAAGTTAGAGGGTGGCACCCTGCAAATTGGGGTGCAACTGATGGATTTTGTAAGTTTGATGGCATTTGAATAATTTTGTTTGATAAGTGTTGAAGCTTTTAAGGTGGAATTTTAAATTTGATTAGCAGATTATTTATAGCGTATGTATAGTTTGATTATAAGTTGACTAGCTGACCCGCGCAACTTCGCTTGCGTCACCTAAGAAAATGGGTCAAAATTTTCCCCGTTTTTGTAACATTTTTCGTTGCTACTCCGCTCCTAATGACCGTAGCGTGATGTTATATAAATGGGCTATCTAACACTGAAAGAATTTTTCAAATCGGCCCAGTAGTTCCTGAGATTAGCGCGTTCAAACAAACAAACAAACAAACAAACTCTTCAGCTTTATTATATTAGTATAGATTTAATAAAGCCATAGTCTGTTTCTGACGCGGGACCTTGAATATATTTGTGTGCCAAATCTAATGAAAACGGATGCATTCATTTGTAAATCTCATAGGCGGACAGACTTTCACATGTATAATATTTGTTGTGATAGACTATTTCAAAGAGGGTGGACATACCACAGCACACTTATTACAAATCTTGTCTTTATGATAATCTCCTATGCCCCTACCGCCAGGGATACTGTTAAATTAACTGCGTGCCAAATTTTAACTAAATACGTTCAGTACATTTACGAAAAAAGTGACTTTACATCTTTATTTCTTTATAGCCTTTTGCTTATTGTTAAACCAAACGACAATTAACTTCCGTATTGTACAATGAACAACCGAAAACCATTCGAAATAACATAACTTTATTACCAAAAAAAACACGTTCACCGTCTTACAAAATCGCGAATGAAATCTTAAAATTTTATTATGTATGCAGTTTTTTTCGTCTCGCTACTTTTTTGGAGTTGCGCTTATTTTTTCCAGTTAGTTTTTTCATTTTGTGTTTACACCGAGTGCTGGGATGGATGGCAGTCAATCAATGTGCCACCGTAGCGCCCGAGCCGATTGTTTTCAAATAGGATTCGTTGCCACTTGTTATGGACAAGCATAATCGCGGTTTAAGAGACCGTGTAGGCTGGAGTTAACTGTACAGTAGTGGGGTTACCAAGGTTTGCTTTTATTCGCAGGTGTGTGACATGTTAATCATTGAACTTGTACATAATTGTTGCTGGTAAAATAATGAAAGGATAGAAAATTTAAATATCTTTACAATTTCTCTCATCAAAGGATAATTATAAGCTTTATTTTTGTTCAAACTTATGGATTTAAATGATGTCTCTATCAGATGAAATAAAACTTATTTAACAGTGAAGAAATAAGTATTTTAAGACAGTTACAAAGTAACTGTCTATTTTACGGCCTACACAGCTAAACTGAACAATGATTTACCTACAATTTATAAGGCTACAAAACTAAAGCCCTGAAATAGAGATGGATTATACATGCTTCAGGTAATCACAGTCAGTCTAAGATATAAAATATCATCTTTAATCATAAAAGCCTTTGTGCTATATACAGGGTCTATAATATCAGTTGTAAAGTAAACTTTTAACCAAATAGTGTTGATACGTATCGTGTCGAGCGGTTTGCGAGTCAAATGTGAAGATAGCCGTGTTGCTGAACATTGATAACATACAGAAATATAGTATGAACGGGTACTTTGAACAAAACGCTAACTAGTTGCAAATGTAACTACCAAAAAAACAATATAAATGTCTAAAAATTACAACAGTAGGTACTTATTGCGAAATAATTTACGACAGATACATGAACGTATGTATTAACTAACTAACTAAGTACCTATATCGTTATTTTAAGCTAAATTTGAACTTAAAAAACTTTCGGCGTATCAACGAATTTAACCATACTACCTACTAACTTATTTCTTCAAATCTTTGAAAATTAACATTCCTCGCAATTCCTTGAAAACAACTTTTTTAGGCGGTTTAGAATTAATAAGATAGTGGTGTTTAACTTGTCGTTTTGTATCTGCCGGAGAATCAAACCTGCGACAGTCGTCGATCGTAGTATGTGCCCAACTAGCACACAAGCGCTATAACAAGCTGCACAATGGCCGGTTAAAGGATTTTTATAACGCCTTAGGCTCCTTAGTAAGAAGTATACTGGTTCTATAAGCGGCTACAGATCTCTTGTAGCGTCAAATAGGCCCATACTGTCCAGCTTATAGCTCTAAATTGGATCTACAGTGGTCGTAAATAGTAATTATAATAGTACGTAGTATAGTAGTAATACAGGAGCGCTAAAATAAGATGAAGGTGGTATAATCGCGCTACAAGAGCTTTTTCGCAGCTTCGTGGCGCTTACCAGCTGTTGTACAGAGGTGGTTAGCGCCACGAGCGTTCGAAAAAGCTCTTGCAGCGCGATTATACCACCTTTACCTTATTTTAGCGCTACTGTGTAACGGTTATAAATGCTAACGCTCTAAATTAGTAATATGGTCGGTTTATTATGGTGTAAACTAAATATATTGTATTAAAATGAATCATCAGTGACAAATGAGGAGACATTTTATTTTTACGGATTGGATTATGAAAATAACAAGTAGTCTATCGCTTTTATTTCTTTGTGTACGTGATATGAAAGTGCGAGTGCCAGTTTGCTGTCAATATATATGTATATTATCGTCAACATTTTCATGCGCCCTCAAAATATTCAGTTTTAAATGCAAAAATTATATAGATATGTGGATTTGGAAATTGTATTTTGAACATAAATAAGACTTTGAGGGTTACAGATAGTTTAATAAGGGTTATAGGTAATAAAAAATGATTTTAATTATGTTAACGTTACCAGGCTATAGATTTATATGATCTTCAAAAGATCGTAATAACCTCAAAAAATATGTTTACCAAATACTGTAATGGCGTCTCGATCAAGCACCTCTCAGAGTTGGTTACATCTGCTCTAGCGCCTTAAGCTGTACAAAGGCTCTAGTGTTTGCTGTTGTAGACCTCAAGGTTCTGCAGTTGTGGCATAGGAGTGCTTCAATATAACTGTTTTGGTCGCACACCAGCATTTTACTCGTACTTTTAGGGGTCAGTCGTTGAATATTAAAATAGTTTGAAAATCATTTATTTTATTTATTTTATTTATTTTATTTATTTTATTTATTTTATTTATTTTATTTATTTTATTTATTTTATTTATTTTATTTATTTTATTTATTTTATTTATTTTATTTATTTTATTTATTTTATTTATTTTATTTATTTTATTTATTTTATTTATTTTATTTATTTTATTTATTTTATTTATTTTATTTATTTTATTTATTTTATTTATTTTATTTATTTTATTTATTTTATTTATTTTATTTATTTTATTTATTTTATTTATTTTATTTATTTTATTTATTTTATTTATTTTATTTATTTTATTTATTTTATTTATTTTATTTATTTTATTTATTTTATTTATTTTATTTATTTTATTTATTTTATTTATTTTATTTATTTTATTTATTTTATTTATTTTATTTATTTTATTTATTTTATTTATTTTAGTTATTTTATTTATTTTATTTATTTTATTTATTTTATTTATTTTATTTATTTTATTTATTTTATTTATTTTATTTATTTTATTTATTTTATTTATTTTATTTACTTTATTTATATATATATATTATGATAATAATTTTAAGCTTTAGTATAAAGGTATATTACTCGGTTATAGCGCTTTAGGTGCTTAACATAATTCTGTAATCCCCATGGCTGTAAAAATGTTTCGAATGATACCTTATACATCTATTTGCCGTACAGAAGCCATATAAATATCTGATATAACGCTCAAGGCGCTATTAAAGACCTACGCAACTCTTTTATAGATGAGTAATACACTAGCCCTAAAAAAATCTGTTATAGAACCTAAGGCATTACAAAAAGCTTATTTACGCTCTTGAGCGCTATAAGCGCAACGCATAACTCCGTTTAAACTCCTTTATCTCCTAAAGTCCCCTTATACAGTTAACGGTGTTATAGAAGATTCCATTAACTCAGTTATACTTCCCTAGGCTGTCTAGCGATGCAATTACATGCTCATATATCACTATAAGTCATTAGTTTCCTACTAAACGGCTACTGTCCCGCCTAGCTGTTAAAGGGTTTTTTAAATAGCTAGTATACAACTTATAGAGAATTGTACAGCATTTGAACGACTCTTATGCAACTATCAGGCTGTATAACGACTGTATAAGCAGCTTGTGTGCTAGTTGGGTGGTAACCACTACAATCAAAAACCCATAAGAACCAATAATGTCAATAAAAAATATTCAAAACTATTACTTTTAAGTAATTCGAAAGCTTCTCTATTAGTTATATTCAAGTTATCACCAAATTACAATATTAATATAAATAAATAATCCATTCTATGCCACATTAGTTGACCACAAATATATGGCCATAGACACCACTGACCATAATCTTGTCATACATAATCCAAAACAAACTTAAACACCGAAAAACCGTCAATTTATAAAAAACCGATAAATAAATTCTCGTGGGAACATCACTAGTTGTCGATGTCGTATTAGTGATGTCCGCGCATTAATCATTGTCGATAAAAGTCCGGTTAACATGCTAATCTTTGAGAAATATTTAATATGTAATTATGTAATTGAGTTGGTTGCTTACGTTAGTTTACGGTTTAGGGGTCCGTGGTCAAATTAAAAATACTAAATTATTAGAATTAATAATAAGTTTCTTTACCTACTAGTTATTACGTTATTATTATTAACAGTTTATTTACATCTAAACTACTGAAACGTTAAGATAGAAGACCAATTGAGATTGAGAGCAAAATTATTTGACTCTTCGTAAAAAATAATTGAACTTTCTATCCATTCTTTGTATGTTTGTAAAGTCCCATAACTAGTTAGAACACCGAATTCAATAAAAATGTGAAAATTATTTTCAAAAAAATTAAAAACATCATGCTTTTATTCCTTTAAGGAAGAGAAGAGTATTTAATACCCTTAATTATGTATATATTATTTAAGGAGATATGAGAACTCTTGGGAATCGAACCGCCACTAGTAATATGGTGCTATAACTAGCGCAGCATATAAAGTCATTTACGATCCCACTTGACTATATAAGTGTATTTAATCAATATACCTCATAATGATATGATAATGATAGTCAATAATCATCTATAACGAGTTAAACGTAGTCATTGATTAACACAAACATAATCATTTAGTTTTGACACCGATGTTATTTCCAATTTGATTTTTATAAGTTAGTATTGATGCCCAATATTCTCTTCAATTATATTTTTCAGATATATTAGAAAATATAGATTAATTTATCCGTTACCGGGCTTAATTCTGGACTAAAGTTTTTCTTCATAGAATGAAGCTTTCCTAATTCCATTAAGGTATCCATGCCCAGTATTTGGTACTAAGGCACTTTCTGCCCCCAGGTCCTAAGTATCTAGCCTATATATATATATATATATATATATATATATATGGTGCGTAAGCTTCGCTTTGCCCGGTTACTAATAGGTGTGCTTACTCAATATCCCATATGTTTTCATGCCCAAACATATAAAAATCCATGTGATTATTATACCTATTTACTTTCACAAAAGTTTGTAGTCAAAGATTGTGGGACAAACATAAGCTACATAAAATATACGCAAATGTGCATTGAGATTTAATGATACAGAAGTATTACGTCCTTTCATTTCGTAGTTAATACTAAAATAAGTAGTATTATAATCACTAAAAAACATTGATTTAAATCAAAATCATACTTTAAAAAAAATATAACAAAATCGGATTAAAACATTACACACAAATGGAATATAGCAATCTAATATCACTTTCCCATAAGCACCATTACAGCACACATTAAAATACCGTATAAATATCAAATAAACAAACAAACACACATAATATTATATTATAATATCAAATTAAAATCTCAAATGTGTATTTAGCATAATTTATGTCGCTTATGACCGCAGAGGTGTATAAATTGTGCTGACCCTATTAACATTAATAGCGTGAGACTAGAATGCTTATATAAATTTGATTTATTGATCTTGTTTGAATATTTTTGTTTAACAGTTAAGTAGAAGTGTTTAATAGACGTATTGGTATAGGTTTTTTAGGAATAGATAGTTCGAGTTAGATTATTGAAACTGTATTTATAAAATTGCGTATAAGAATTTACAAATTTCTTGATACTATCGACCATAGATAACCGGCTAGCCATCGACAAATTTGGTGCGGAATTCTGGTCTGCACCTTTAGCGGGCATCGTAGCAACTATTTTTGCATACATTTTAAATGTCAAACTCTCGATACTTGATATTACCGATCGGGATTTTCATTTAATATAAAATTATTTTGTAATTCAAGTAAGATATTTTTGTTATAAGATTCATCATGGCTTAGCCTTTCTTCCAAACTATGTTGGAGTCGGCTTCCAGTCTCACCGGATGCAGCTGAATACCAATGTTTTACATGGAGCGACTGCCTATCTGACCTCCGCAACCCAGTTACCTGGGATATAACACGATACCCATCGGTAAGATTGGTTGTCAGACTTTCAAGCTTCTGACTACTGTTAACGACTGTCAAAGATCTTCGAAATTTTGACTTTTTTTTTTTATTAATTTGACTGCCTCCGTGGCGCAGTGGTTTAGGTCGCCACGCCGATACCACTGCAACGGGGGTTCGATTCCCACACGGAGCAATTATTTGTGCGATCCACAAATAATTGCTTCGGGTCTGGTTGTGCTTTGTGTCCGTTGTTTGTATGTTTGTAAAAGTCCCCGCAACACAAGAGCAATTCTTAGTGCGGGAGTTGTCTTTAAAGAAAAAAGAAAAAAAGAAAAAAAAATTGACAGCCGGGACTTTTTGTTATAAGAGTATTTACAGTAAAAGAATATTGGATTCGATTCTAGTTTTAATATTTACTAGGCACATAATTGTCAACTCCTTTTAATCTGATTTGTTATCATGGTACAAAGATATTAAAACTTTTTTTTTGTCTGCTTTCGTGTCCTACAGCCAGACATAAGCCTGTTTCTACCCTCAATTACCAGTCTCAGAAAACAGAAATTACATACACTATCTCACGGCACAGTCCACAATATTCCTCCCTATATCACGTTGAATGTCAGATCGCACCATTTTAGGTGTGGAGCAGATTTAACGACGTCGGAATTTGTATCGCCGATACACATTACATATGATCGCTAGCTTTTTACCTCACTACTTATATTTAATAGGAAATTATTTTGATTAACGTACTGTTTTCTACGTTTATACGAACTCCTTGTTTGGGTAAAGCACAGAATATGTAATGGAATTTCTAAAATGTTTCTCCTCGTGGGCAAATAAGAACAGCCGCACAGATCGATCTTTCAGGTTAAGCTACGTACATACATTTCGAGTTCCTCCTTGTTTTCAAAGACACGTTTAATTGCCCCGGCTGTCAATTTCCAAGATCTTTGACAGTCGTTAACAGTATTCAGAAGCTAGAAAAGTCTAACAACCGAGTATTGTGTAAAGTTCTTTTAATATTTCTTGAAAGATTACAAAGTCCCCAACACGCATTGGACAACATGATGGACTATAGTTTATCCCCTCATGTAAATAAAATCACCATTTTTATATTTCACAATTTACCTTACCCTACCATAAGTATAATATTTCAGAAATTAATACGGCCATAATATCTAGTTGAAAAGGGTGGGCGTTATGATATAAGTTAATTTGTTCTGTGATTTCAACCCCCAGGGGTGAATCCCTAGGGGGTGGTTAGGGGATGAATCTGTGATAGCACGGGGGTTAGTTAGCCAGCTGTGAAAAAGAATGTAATGCTTTCGCACAAGATTATTTTTTCACCATTTTTGCCTCGACTTTGTCTACGTGAAAAGATCTGCTCTGAAGCCCTTTTTCAGTATACGGGAGAGTTTACTTCGTGCTAGTATAGCTTTAGTATTAAGTATAATATATTATTATCATTATTTTATTATACACTTAGTTTTTCCAATCAAATTTGTTTTTTTAAGATAAAAGTATCCACAGGATTTCGTAAAAATCAAAACTTTTATCTACGTGCCATACGTCGTTAATACTTGAAATCATTTAAAAATATTGCTATACTAATCCTCACGACATTACTATTACTTATTCTGTGACGACATGCCACGCTTGTAATAATTAGCTTCTTTGAAAAATCTGCCTTTGTATCATAGTTAGATGCTTACAGGGAAACAAATAATCCGAATTTCTTAGGATTCATGTCTGCCTAGCCCACCAAGGAATGCTGCTAGATTATACCTGTTTTCCAAAAAGATGATATTAAGTTCTAAAATCTTGTTTAACAACTTAATTAACCAACAGATACGTAACCACGTCATAACTCTTAACTAACAACCAATAAAAATAATTAGCAAAACCTTCTATATCTCATCATTTATCACTATTATCAAATCGCTCGCAATTACTAAGGGAAAATTGCTTTGAGAACACATTATTTGAAAACCAACCTTATTACTTTAAACATAAAAAACAAATTCTATTATCGACAACCCTTGTTCTTAAAATAACACTTCAGATACACAAATAATTGAAAATCAACTCTATTCCAATTATATAAAGCTGAAATCCGTTCGCACAATTCTCTATCAGATTTCCACGGTACCAACGCAAGAGGCAAATCGGTTATCTCTTTCCGACCCATTCTGTTTCATATTCCCGTCCTTGTCCCACAGGCTCTATTGATTTTCCCGAGGTGAAACTTCAAGGGATGATATTTGCATACTGCAATATATTGTTATCTCTCGCGAAAAAGATTTTTTTAGTATTCTGTTATAGGCATCACAATTTCTAAGGAAATTTAGTATACGAACCATGTTTTTTTAGATGATAGTACTTTATATATAGAAGTATATTTTTGGCAGTTTTTGTAGGCGATGTAGGTTTTTTTTTCATGTTTTTTAAAGAGGAAAGATAGGTGTTGTTGAAAAGAAATTTGATGGATAGGAATAGATGTTGGTACCAAATTCGGGTTAAGAAAGACTTAACTATCTTTCTATAGAACCGTTTTTTTCAACGGTCTATAAATAGGTAACCTATCTAGATAGTATATTGTAGAATTTGAAGTAAAGATAAGCTTTTATTCTTTTAACAATGTCTTAGTTTATCTCTTTTAATGTCAAATACTTGTTTTATTTTTTAACCCTGTTCTTGATACTTGTGTACAACGATTTTAACGGTTAAAATAACTTTAAATACTTAGACTAGTTATGTAAATCTTTTCTATTTGTGACGGTTCGCTGGATTATGAAAATGTATGAAACTTGCACTCGTAAGCCGTTTCTCCAAAATGGTCACGCTATGTCGATTTATTTCATAACTCATGTTTAATTTGAAATGATTTGAGTGAATCATTATATTAGGTAATTGATATGATTGGTAGACAAATACCATAGTATATAGTATGTTGACGTCCCTCTGAAGTCGAAGAAATCGAATTACTATCGGCAATTTAATCGATTGATATTAATCAACTAATACTTGTCACTACACCGGATTATAGTTGAGTAAAAGTTTCACTAATAATATACTCAAATTAATCGCGAAATATATTTAGTTAAATGCCATAATCTATTTAAATTCAATGTTTATGCTTATTATTCAAACCTGTGTTCGCTAGCAGAAAGAAAGATTAAGTATTTTATCTTTTAGAATATCTCTAGAACTCTGAAGCATATTCATTCTCGATGCTTGACCATTTTTGACAATTAGCAAAACATAATTCACCAGGACTAATGAAACATCAAAAGATAATGCTTACAAACATAATGTCTAAAATTTACTAAAATTTTATGTGAAGCTCGACAATACGACAGTCATTTTGAAATTATCTATTTCATCGAATGAATGCAGATTAAGTAATATACTGTTTATTTCATATTCCTTTTCTATAAAATATTAGCAGACGTCACTATTGGCATTTGATATAAGAGCATCCTCAAATATATAAAAGAAGTTTTAGCAATCATAACGGCCTTAAAGACATCGTTACACAACTGCAAGATTTCATGAGAAAAACATTAAGACAGACAACAGATCGATTGAAACATTTACTACTCAGTACAATAACTACTCCACCCATGTACAAAGCTTAAAGAAAAACCACCAAGAAAATTAAACTTAAGAACCTACCCCTTCAAACCACCCCGTCCAAATTACATAACGATAGACGCATTAAAGTTTAATTGAGTGTAAAATAGCACCCCTATAAATGGAACCACCCACACTTACACATACACACGTTTAACACGTAGTGTTACGCACACAGAGAACGGTGGGCTCTGATTGGTCGAGAGAGTACTCGCACATGGTGTAGCGAATTGTGCTATGCAGATTTGTTTGTACAGGGTGTTGGTATTTTATATCGTAGTATAATTTGAAGGAAAAGCGACACTATTATTTTTTTTTATATTGTTTTTCAACACTATTATTTGCAAGATAAAACAGAATTAACAACAATCGCATGTTCACTGCTTTACCAAAATGTTAACATAACTTAGGCCCGTTTACCAAAACGCTTAAGTGAAAATATCACTTCGGCCTATACTTTTTAGTAAACGATTGGAGTCTAATTGGAGTCGCCTTATTGCCTAGTCGGGCAGGTTACCTCAGGTTCCTTTTGGGAACTTCCTAATAAGAATTGATGCTAAGATCAGTTTTCTCCTTTCAAGAATCAAATCAAGCAATGTGACCTACAGTCGCTTACACGACTGTTTGGACTGCAGAAGCAGATTATCACCCATTTTCCTCTTAACAAATTAAGTGAACACCCTGTAGCGTTCACAGCGGTAATGACACGTTTAACTGTAGCGTACGTCTCGCAGACACCCCCAGTTAGGGGTGGGGGTGCGCGTGCAATACCACGAATGTGTTCCAAGCGAGATTGGACTTTGTTCGAGATGCCCATGTTTGTATTAGATGTTAGCTGTTGATTTAGTATAGTGAATTTGATAATTTAATGGCCTTTATTAGTATAGTAAATTGTAATTGTAGCTAAAAACTAATATTCAAGTTTGTGGTTGTAAAAGTAACACATCTGACGTACAATTTTTTTGTTGAAAGCATTCTCTTAGGAAAAAAATCGCAATAGAAATGTGTTTGTATTGCATTCTCAACTGAAAATTTTCAATTATAACTTTAAACTTTTGCGTTGTTTGCAATTTTGTTATATATTAGAATAGGGAAATTAACGCGAACATTTTGCCTTAAAATGCCTAATGTTTCGGCGCAGGTTGAACTGGCCGTGGTAAAAGGAAGACAGTCAGCCTACAAAATGAAAATTTTCAAGTCATATTTAAAAGTCTTGGAGAGACTAGCAAATGAAACAGGCTATTGACTTTCATCTCTTACTACTACGTTAATGGAAATTGATAGCTATAAACTAGATTATTTACTAATAACTAGATAATTTTAGAGCTTTGTATGCTAGGCATAATCCATTAGTTCTTATTAGGTGTATGTGCAATATTCTGGGTAGCTCTACCAGCAAATCCTCGTTAGTTTGAAAATTATTACATGACAAGCAATGCTTAGCCTGTTTATAAATGAGTAGCCGCATCATGGTATTCGATCGGAAATGGTACCTTTGTAAAAATGAATCCCGTTTGTCGTCAATTTAGTCAGCTCTTTAATACAAATAAGCCCGAAACAAAACTTGTATCTATAGGATTTTGACATCAAAATTGTTATAACCGGGAAAAACCAAATTATCGGTAGGTAGTCCGTACCTTCCATGTTTTTCCAGTTTCCTTTCCTGATTTCTAAAGCATTTTATATGCACGCCGACAATCAGTGAGTCTAGCAATCTTTGACAAGATTAATTCATAGACTAAATAATCATATATTAACATTAATATATTAAACAGCAACCCCACAGAATCTAATCACCACATTAATTATCAAATCATCCAATTACGAGAGTAAACAAGACAAAGGACGGTTACATTCGCCATTTTGTGTTCCCATCGTAAATGCCGGCAGTCGGCGCTTATACTAACAGCCCTGTAATGGGGGACAAATAACGTCCCTCTAACCCCCCTCCCCCGGCACTGGTCCTCCCCCCACCCCTCAAACTCTTGAGATAAGTGCCACCCCCGGGTATAGAGTACTGGTAGAGATAAAACTGTTTGGAGATGAGGATTCTGTTCGTGTGTTTCTTTTTTCGTGATTATAACTGAATCGGTGGTCTAAATCGTATGTGACCGTTCATTACAAGGTTCTATTTACAATTCCTAGGCCTGGTAATGTTTTAAAGACACTCCAAGCGAGGAAATCTACCGGAAATAAAAAATTTTCAGTTTAGTTTAAGCAACATAATCTGCAATACTTGCAATTTGCGAAATATTACTGATACGCGGGTTTGTACTCTTGCCTACACCATCGAAGTTCCATTTAAAGAAAGGGGTTTGGGGTCCATGGGTTCTATGGGAGCTATGGGCCATGGGAGCTCAATGAGAAGTGGTAGCAAAAACTTACAACTACTCTTTTTAAATGCTAATTAAATGACAATGTGGTTGATACACTGATTATGATTGCTATTATTGATTATATACACAAGTAGTGTTATAAGAAATTGAGAATACCGATAATTCAAGATTCGGTGTCAAGGAGAGGGTGCTTTTCTGAAAAACCAACTACTAACTGGTTGATGGTTGTAGATGGGATGAAATAATAAGATAATCCATCCCCTTTTCATCTCAACGGTACATAAGTGGGAGGTATTTGTTAAAGGAGTGCTACTTGCCGGAAATGGGATTGTAAGACGATGGATTGTGTCTCCTGTCTCCTTCTAACGTAGCTGTCTATCTCTCTCTGCCAGCAATATGGATTCGCGAAGTTTTCTTGATGCTGCTCTTAGTTTAAGATTATTTAGTCTGAGTAAATGGTTTCTGTTATGTATTAGCTGTTTTATTTGTACATAATTTGAAGTAGGCCAGCGGGTCTGAAGTCTAGCAACTCTCATATCGAAAGGAAATTTGTTTTTTACAGTAATTCGCCAATTACGGATAGGTAGACGCAGAAAGATTTAAATACCACTTAAACATTGAGCAGTGATAGTAGAGTGGTCATAACATTCGGCTCTCAAGTTTAATAGTCGAAGATTCGTGACCAAAAGAACCTCTTCTACTCTTGTGTCACACTGAACAAGCATTGAGGCCAGTGGCCAACATACATACCAAGAGGGCATGAGGGACTTTGCATGATGTCAGATTTTTGAAATGCCAATAAATTCTAGCATTGCAAAAGAAGAGATTAAGAGCTTTAACTGCAGTTTAAATTCGAAATTCTCTTATCCATTTGCCCTTATCCATCCTAATAAAATGAAATTTAGAATTATTTTTTTCATATCAACTAAGCAATATATTTAAAAAAAATGTCTCATTTGCGGAGAAGACTACTTATACCTTGTTTGTGAGTCTAAAGAGAAAAAGTTAGGAACCACCTACGAATCGAAAAAATAGCTTCAAATCTCTATGGGAAGTAATTCGGTTATCCCAATACAAAATAACCAACTTATTCTTCAATAAGGAAAACAATAAACCAGACCCTACTTTAAAGCTGAATGTTTTTCCCAAAATTCGTCCCGCCCATAAAATCCAATATGGCGGGCCAATAATTGCCTGAACCCAACACTAGGACATAAACTATGTAACACAACACTAGCAATCACTATTTATGTGTTCCAACCAATTTTGTAGTGTTGTACCCGCGACATAATAAATCCTAAAACGATAGATTCCTCCTCTACTGGTTTTGTGCGATTGGGACTGGTGTATACTACCTATTTTTATATTTGCTTGGTGTTATTTTAATAAAAATCTTGTGTAAGGTGTTAAAGAGAAAATAATCAGTAGATTTTGTTTTAACAAATAACAGTAGGTACTACTGCTACTAGATACTCGCACCTATTTAAAATTACGGTTGATCTGTTAGATTTTACAATGTTTACTTAGTCTAGCTTGCATTTTAAAAACAATTCTTTCTCTGATGATCTTACGTCAGACTAATAGTCTTACTACTTTGTACCTACATATGTAGAGTGTCCATAGATTTGAGTCTGTTTTTTGTTTATACAACACAAATTGGTGTGACAATGAAAATACATAAATATACATATTTAATTTTGAATCAAGATTACACACATCTAAAAATGGAAAGATCCTCTTGGAACAATAAGGAACGCACTTTCGCGCCAATTCTATTCAATATGTCGCCCGCAGTAAAAAGAAAATAGACTAGAGAGGAAACTAATAAAAATACGATAGTCCACAATAAAGTGTTTACTATAAAAATGGCTGGTCTTAAAACTGAAATGTCCTAAGGATCTTTTAGGATTACAAAACTTCGAAGAGATTTTCCTTTATTTTTGAAGGTAAGTTTGGTCAATTTGCTTACGTGCTCGTAAACATTTTCTCTTTTTAGTTAGGTAAGTTTTCCATACTTACCATCACCCACCTAAATAAGTTTATTCATGTAATTTCTTTGAGTGGCGTATTTAATAATGAGAACGAAATTAGGTATGTAGTAAATCGCAATGTCTATGTAAACATTTAATGCACACTCACTTAATTTACTACCAATTCATCGAAAAATTATTTCAAACAAACAATTGGTTTTCCCCTCAACATAAACAATATAAAAACAATATACAAGGTAAACAAACAGATCCTATATCGGGCGCTTAAATCCGTTCAGAAACAAAACCCTACTCGATATTTTCAACGGTTCTTGAACGAATATTGCTCCCGGCGGATCGATTCCGAACGAAACGACAAAAGATTTTTGCCTCAAAAAAAAAACAAATTTGAACGCGACCATTTTTGATAGACACGCCAGGGTTGCCAGGCGTATATTGAAATAGTTTGGCGAAATATAGAAATATAGTTTTGGTAAACGTTTTGCTGATAAAATGATATTGAGTTTAGTTGTGAGGATTGGCATTCTCTATGTTGTGAATTGGAATTTGGATAACACACAATTTATTAAAACTATCTACTTATTGCTTACTTTATAAAACTTCTGAACATTCGAGACATATCGGTATCCTGCGACCATTTCCGTAACGTAGTATCAGAGAGCTTAGCTTCAAATTACTTCAAATATTTAATTTCCTAATTGATTTCCAAAACCATATAATAATTGACTCATTCTCACTCAGTCGCTGTCCACTGAAGTGTACCAATAGACTAGTGTCTTATTAAAGAGAAGAATTTCTTCTACGGTACCAGTTTACTACATACAATAAGCATAGCCTTTAAAAAAACAGTGACTAAGAAAGTTTTCTTCCCTATTTTAGACCCTTAAAAGTACATTTTTAAAGCAGCAAGAAACCTAAGTTTGATCTGATATCTTTAATCTAATCAAAATTGATCAGCTGCTTAGTTATAAAAGCGAAACAGACCGACTTCCGTATTTATAATATAAGTATGGAATAGTTTAGTTCAGTACCAAGTTATCCTGGTCCAAAAAGGTCGGATTGCTACGCAAATCTTTCCCGGGCCGTCGTTAGGCAACGAGATTGAAATTTGTTCCGCCACTACACATTTTATTTTATTTCAACAACCTTTTCCGTTTGTTTTAAATATATTTTTAGACCTTTTTGTTGGCAATCGTTTGGGAGATTCGTGTGCGAATTGAATTTGCCGTTATATTACCTTTTGTATGTATTTTGTTTAACCACTTAAATAATGGAAAGGAGCGATGTTGAGGAGTGATAATTTGATTGTATAGAATAAATTTTCAGTCTCTGCATTACCCCGAAAGGAACCAAGTATACCCAAGTGTAAGTTTGTAACTTTTCTTGAAGCAATATTTTTTTTTGATAAATAAATCGTGTATTAACTTCTGTTTGTCAATAACCAAAAGAGTGTTCTTTTATAAGTATACAAAGCCGATTAGATAAAGGAAAGGAAAGATGAAAAAATTACGCATACTTTATAATTTCATGTTACTAGTACCTACTTATAGAAGAATGGTAATAATGCCCTGTAACTCTTTGATGAGTATACTATGTACGTAGGCAGACAGCAGAGAGCAATAATTTCGTATTACTGGATAAATTAACTGTCAAACCGTTACCATTGAATTTAATAGGTAAATGCCATAACCAGCTATGAAAAATGAATTAAATTTTATTCTTTTTCGTTAACCCTTAAAACAAAAGTGTGTAATAGAACGAGTGTTGGTACAGTTTAGATTGACGTGCTATTTACAATGCAGTGGAGAGGATTCGAACATTTGATTGCGTGTGCCTACCGATATAGCCTCTGTACCTCACTGATATACTAGCCAAGGGATAGAAGCGCTTATAGCCAGTTGCACTCACCAGTCGGAACGATCTGTGGGTGCAACTCACTTTGCGGTCATTACATAGATGACCGCAAAGTGTTATTTGAGCTGAGCGTCTCCGTGCTTCGGAGGGTACGCTTATTGTCAATTAAGATAGCAATCGTTAAGCCTTTTAGCACTTGAAAGGAACTGTAATATGAAATCATATATATTTACTTAGTATTCTGTAGAAATCTATACTACAGAAAAATTGTCATACTTATTAGGTCTTTTTTTATGACTCGTTATGAGGCCTTCCCTCTTTTCTTCCAAATACGTCTGTCTTTAGTCACGTTCTCTGCATTTTTTGAGCTGTTTGTCGGCACTGCTCATAACTTACGATCGATATTTTTACGGGAGTAGTTCCTAAAACAATATCCCTATTAAAAATCTGTACAAAAACTCAAAAGATCCGAGTTTCAAGAAGCAATAACTTAATAGTGTCATATTCACACACGAAACTCCAAACTTGCCCGTTCCCGGAACTAATTTGTCGTAACGTATTAAAATATGAATGATGGGACAAAAACACGCGCCCTTCGTAAAAGCAATTTGTATAAGTTATTAATATATTCGTTAAGTGATGTTTTAAAAGTTAATAGTTTGAGTATGAGAGTTAGGGAAGTTATTTTGAGTTTTCGATGAGTGCTAAGTGAAGTTTTTAAAATGATGGGCTCATAAGAGCTTATTATTTGTCTAGGCTTCGATATTATATCATATTTGAAAAGAGTATCTTTGTTTGCTTACTTGTACCTACTAAAGGGACAAAAAAATAATATTTCAGCAAGAGACGTAACTGCAAACAATACTTTTAAAAAATATTCGAAATAATCACTCAACATCTTGTAAAAGAAGCAAACAGTATGTAATACAAGTACGTAGTTATTTGTTATTGTCTATCGCAATAAAATATGACATTTTTTTCGGAAAGCTCCTAATTCCACCAATAATTATAAGGAATCCATAAAAAAATACTTATACGCCTAGTTGACTACCCAGAAACGAAGTTTCGTCTCATTTCTACAAAATTTAACACCGAATTACAGACCCAATAAATTTTAAAACAAAAACTAGGCTCGCTAATCCAAGTTACAGTCATTAAAAAAAATCAACGTCAAAGATTCCCGCTAAATTGACAGCTGTTTCGCGCGGGTGGCCATTTTGAGTTATCCATAGATAATCTCATAATCCAACCTACTTGGATGAACTAATGATCGCAACAAATTATCTTTAACATGTGTTATGAGTTAATCTTGGCAAAAAACGGCACATGCTTAAAATCTGATCTTTTAAGGATTAAAATGATTTTAGTTATGTTACTGGTTTTATTTGACAAAAACTATGAAAGAATACCGCGAGCGTTAAATTATGTATAGGGATTAAAATTAGTATCTTAATCGGTAATATTTATGTCAATTTCTGGTTATAGATAAGCTAGTAGAATTTTCTAAGAAAGGCATTTCAAAGATTTATGAATTGGTATACTAGCATACCCCTTCGTCTCCGCTCTCGTACAAAGTTTCATTCTGTTCTCTGGCTTTCAACTATTTCCATACTCCATCAAAATCGGTTCAGCAGTTTAGTTGTGAATAAGGATGAAAGGCGATGACAGTTGCCGTTAATATAGGTAAAGAAAATTTCCCTGAATCTTGTCCCCATGATGCAAACTTAACCAGTAATTACTGTACCAAATTGTATCTTAAAAAAGAGTACGTACCTACATGAACCTTAATTTCTCATTACATCCTTCATTTAATTTAGCATACAAAAGATCACTCAATTATGATGATGAAAATAATACAGAACGCCTGAGCGACTTTGCGAGAAAAAAAATACTGCAGAGTAAAAAGCTACCGTAGTTTATTTAATAATGCGTAATTGTAGACTTTTATAAACTAAAATTGCATCTTTATTTCCAATGAACTACCACAAAAAACTAAACCTATCAGCAAACCAATATATTCCGTCGTCGTTATATCCGAATAAATATCACTCAAAGCCCAAATTAGTTTGAAAAAACCTCTCATTTGAGTAAAATCTATTTTTGTTACGGGAAACACATTAAATTTGACAGAATGATAAGGACAAACAATAATTGTTTTAATGACAACACTGAACAACTGATAAATCGGTGCGCGCGAAGAGAATGAATGTAAAAAAAAAACTTTCGAAAAAAGAATCGACGATTGTTAGGAAACACTCTTGGAGTTTTTGTAATGCCCTATTTTGAACACTTTTTTTGGTGTTGATGTGTGTAAAATGTAACGGGAATACGTATGTGTGGAATTTCTTGAATCTGTAAACGTAAGCTTGTCGATTGTCTCTTTTTGCTGGAATAAAGATTGATAACTTTTTTGCAATTGTTCTCGCTTATTATAAATTTAACTTATATGGGGATTATAAATACAGTTTAAAGAGATTTGTTGTACAAAAAGTCATAATTTAATGTTGTACCGTTGACAAACTGTGTAAAATCGTATGCTAGCAGCATACAATATTCCAAATACCTACATACTTTTCTTTTTTTCGTATTTATGTTTGACTTAAGAATGCGCGGGAAATCATTTTGGCGAAAGATTAACACTTCCGTTATGTTTTTTATTAATCCCAAACTGTAAGGAATGTATGTAAATCAAAATTTAATAACATGAATCAATCATATTCGTAAATTTTTAACATTCAATTGTTTTTATCGTGTAAATATTTTAATGGAAATTCCGCTGAGCGCAAGTTTGTTTTTTTGTCAAAAATATTGATTTATATTATACACTCATAATGTATAGTAAATAAATAAAGGTTAAAATAATATACACGATCAAGATAATGGGATAAAAGGAATTTTAGGAATGTATAATCGCCTTTCTCTTGGAAAAAGATTATTATTTATTGTTTAGTAGCGAACGGAAGTGTCGGATATCTATGGTATCTACATTTTTTATACCTTCTGTTAGTTTTGGACATTCCTCAAATACGGTTATTGAAGTTTCATGCATAATAGTTTTTTCTTTAGAAAATGTTAGTGTCCCACTGCAAAGGTCATTATTTTAAACGAATATTAATTGTTGTTCAATTAAATAGTCATAATAATTATAACAGTCAGACAGCGAAGTCTTGGTGATTTTGTTCCCGTTTTATCATTTGGTTACGGAACCTTAAATCATCATCAAACATCTATACTAATATTATAAAGCTGAAGAGTTTGTTTGTTTGTTTGAACGCGCTAATCTCAGGAACTACTGGTCCGATTTGAAAAAATATTTCAGTGTTAGATAGTTCATTTATCGCGGAAGGCTATAGGCTATACATCACCACGCTACGACCAATAGGAGCAGAGTAGCAATAAAAAATGTAACAAAAACGGGGAAAATCTTGACCCATTCTCTTTTATGTGACGCAAGCGAAGTTGCGCGAGTCAGCTAGTCTTTCGGTAAAATCAGATCTTCTCATAATTTGAGTTATTTTATTTTTCCTTTACGAAGACATACGTTTAGTATAGCATACGTTTAAATGGAATTCCTACATCAAAGATATCAAGAAACAGCCCGGACGTATGTAATTTAAAAATAATCTCTAATGCATTGTTCAAGTTCAATAAAAGTGTGAAAATTATACATTTCCTAATGGCGGTCGGCTCATAAATACGGAGTAAGAACAAATCGTCATAACAACACTAAAATATGATTATAAAAAAGCAATAAACGTGTAACGGAAACTAAATATAAATGCATTAGTTTATTAGTCAGTGTGGTACATATACCGACACAAGTGATTAGAAATTATAAAACTATAATATATAAGTTCAAACTTCAAAATGTTCAGATTGCTAATATATTAAAGCAGGGGTTCCCAACCTTTTCTTAGTCCGGGACCAGTTTTATATTATTCTTGTTAACAGGGACCACTATGTAAGTAAATTAAAAATAAAGTGTAATAATCATCCTGAAAAATTTGTAATTTTAGAATCATTCGCGGACTATATTTTGAGTTCCACGGACCACTGGTGATCCGCAGACCACAGGTTGGGAACCACTGTTATATAGGAATTAAATTAAACTTACCTACTTCCTAGGATTGCTTGCGCGTTGCGCTGATCGACGTTGCATGATTTCGTTTGCGTAGAAAGATTGTTTGGCTGTAAAAATAAAAACTGTGTATTAATCTAGGTTTTCTCACGATATTTTCCTTAACCGTTTCACAAAGTGATAATTATATCTAATAGGTACACACATAACTTCGAGAAGTCATTGGTGGGTTGCCTCGGGATCGAACCTGCAGCCACTTGCGTGGTAGGTACCAATTTATACCACTCGGCTATCACCGCTCCATGCTAGTAGGACTAGGATATAAAGATATTCATTAACATTTCATAACATCTTGCTCAACGTCTTTTCAGCCCTTCCGAGTCATCAAGTGTAATAAACAAAAACTTACATTTCAATTTTACGGTAAATGATACATCATTTTTTACAAACAGCTCGCGGCCAAGGAATTGTGTTATTCATACAGCATGGCGAGTAATTAGTAACTAATGTTTTATGCAAACGAATGCAGTAATGGCGTTATAATTGACTATTTGTCTGTTTCTTGTGAGTTTTTCAGTTGAACAATAGATGACAGGTAATTAGAGTTTTACGCACTGGGTGGTAAATTACTTGTTTAAATGAAGATCTAGATTTGCGTGAAATGATTTCCCGGTTAGGGTATTTTATGCGTAAATTCATCGTTTGCGTTAATATCTATAAATACTCATAAACTTTTCATAAATGCGATAGTTTGTACGAATTCATGTGGAGTTTTGTTACAGCTATACATGAAAATAAAATAACGTATTTTGATTGAAGTTTAGCACACATATAATTTGTAATTTGGATTGCCAAATAAGAACGCCCGTTACTTCACCATTGAAATACCCTTAAGATTTTCTTCATTATTTCTATACCTTATCTATCGGGTAATTTATGCGAAACTACTACCATATACTTTAGGACTTACTTAAGACTTTACCTACATCTTCCAAAGCGTATAAATTCGTGGGCAGAAGCTAAAAATAGTCATCAAAATTAAAATATTCTCGTAAGCGTTTTGTTCTCGCTTGTACATCTGTCATCAGCAGAGATAAGTGCGCGAACACGTTCGGAAACGTTTTAGCGAAACGTTAATATAACGTAGACGCGCCGATATTAACTCTACAGCGATGATGGACGGTCTGACGAGTGGGATACCAGATCAAATATTGTCTAATTACTTTAAATATTTAATTTATCATAAAAATTGTGTGTTTTGATAAGTATTCGTGGAGATTACTGAATTTGGAGAACAATATTTCATTGAATTCTACACACCACTTGGAAATAATTGTCGCTTGTTCTAACGTTGAAGGAAGACATCGGCATCGTCATGAAATCTTGCATGCCTAAAAGTTATATAACCCAGTTTATGAGGCCTGACACTTTTTTAATTCCGAGAGGAGACCCTACCCTAGCAGTGGAACAGTTACAGTACCTAACTGGTTAAAATTATTATTAAATACTGTTTATTTTGATTTTTTTTTTTAATTAAAGATTTGAGAACGTTTGAATTTTGTAGTATTTCCGCAAAAACTATTGAATAGATTTCAATGGGATTTGGCACATAGAAAGTTTATAACGTGGATCAACACAGAGAACATTTTTAAGACCCCAAGACATTATTCATGAAAAAGTTAGAAGGAAAAAATACTACGCACTTTATGTCTCAGGTGCAAAGGTGTCAGAGCCTATAAAAAAATTGCATAATATAGTCGTTACGCAATTATAATTACACATCAAAATGACATTAAAAAAAGACCAGGCTGATGATTGAATTAAAAAAAAAACTATTTTTTACTTAGCAACCCAGTGACTTGGAATTATGGCGCGAACAGATCACCCGTTGACAGCTTTATAGTCAACCATTTTGTAGTCCATTTAGTAAACGTAGATAAATATTTATCTGGCCAATAACGTTCTTGTTGACTAGTTGCGTTTATTTTAGTTGCTGAGAGCTCTTCAATCGGATGTTTGGTACAATGAGGTTAGATTGTTAATGTAACAAATAGTTACAACCGATGGATGCCATTTTGAAAAAATATTTGCGTATTTTAAAATAAATGAATGTTGAGCTATGTTTTTGTTTTTTATTTGTCATATGTTCCTTTGATCCAAATATTTGTGTATCTAATAGCAGTTGAGTTTTTGAAAACATAACTACCCGCATTTCTTCCTTTAGACTTTACTTACAGGAAAGAGCAAGTAGGTTCTATTTGTTCACCCATTAAAAAGAACCTACTGCTTGCTACGAGATTAAAACCTACGACTCCCGTGATCTAAGTAAGAAAAGCTATTAGGGACTCAAGTATAGTTCTTTATTTAATAGAAGATATATTACAATTTGATATTTTTAACAACTAAACTAAACTAGAAATAATTTAAAAAAAACAAAATATTTACAATTATACAATAATATTTACAATATAAAATATGGATACAAAAGGAGTGCGTCACGCGTCGTAGAATTTCTCCTCACCATCGTCGACTGGTAACGTACCCAGAATGCTGACAGCATTGCCACGTTGGATGGCAATGCTAATTCTTTGACCAAAGTAAAGGCCAGCATTCTGGTCACGCGTAGCATCGACGAGACGCTTCGCAATCTCTCGGTAGAGACTACGAGCACTCGGGCCCCACGGTCCTAAGATTTCAACCCCAAACGGCACAAATACGTAATTACCAATAATGTTACTATATTTGCGCCGCTTGAGGTTTTCTGCTGATGCGGCAGCAGCGCCCGCAATGCCCACCGTACCTGGAATATGGGAAGCCCATACTCCAAGGCAACAACGACATACCGTCCGGCCTCTTCCCATCGTCGCGCGCCAGCCCATTGGGTTCTAATAGAGCTGGAACACCCGCGGTGGCAAGAGACCGGCGAATTATGTCTTTGAGGTGGGCGTGACGCGGGAAACGACCCGCACTCTTATTACACGATAGACCATGGTGCCCGAGCTCGCCGACAGCTTCCCCGCAGTGACAACGATGCGGAGAAACACACGAGGCTCCTAAACGAAGACATGTGGCGATGCGGAACGTGGTATCATCGAGCATGGTACCAACGTTAAATGAAGGGAGAGCCTGAAGCCAAAGCCCCGATTCCCATTCTCCCACAGCCAGAAGGCGAGCACGCTCAGCAGAAATGAAAGATGTTAATAAAATATTTTCCTTAATCAAACTGCTGAGCGGCGCGTCCCACTGTCTCTGAGAGAACAAGCTTCGAGGTAAATCCGTGTTTGGAGCGGCCATTTTCCAGGCGTTCATGGCATCGGCCTTACACGACACTTCAGAATTAACCAGTGTAGGAGCTAAGATTTTCCTGGTCAATTCTTCCGTGCCGTGGACCGAGGACAGGAACGCAGGCAAACTAATATCTGAAATTTTGCGAACGCCGAGGCCTCCTAGACGAATAGGCAAGGAAGCCTGAAGCCATGCACGGTCGTCCAAGGCCACATTGAGAATTTTGGTGAGTGTATTTCTAATTATATCATCAATTTTGAGAAGTGGAACCGAGATTTTCCAAAAAGGCGAAGCCCTAAGGGCATGTGTAAATTTTGGGACGAAAAGACAAAACCGAATGATAGTAAATGCAGAATGAATATTAATTTTGATGAGGCGTTCCGAAATTTCATTAAAATTTTGAATTTTTTCTTCTATAAAAGGTTCAAAACCGTCTTCTAAAATAGGGGACCCAAGGAGGCGAAGAGAGTTTTGTTGCATAATTTTCAAATTAGGAGCCAAAGTAGTGAATTTGGAAAAAGCCAAAGATTTGTCTGGTAAGTTATTAATAAAAATTTCACATTTATTTGAATTTAGTTCTAAACCAATTCGTTTGAATAAATTTTTTAGGAAAGCCAAATCATTAAAAACGGTATCTACATCGCCCCCAAGGGTACCATCATCCAAATACCAAACGTTAAATTTTGAATTTAGACGCCGAATAATGGGGTTAATAGCCAAGCTAAAAATGACCGGTCCAAGCGGGTCACCCTGTTGACAGCCTACTGAAGACTCCAAAAGATTATCCTTAAAGAGTAATTTAGAAGGATGCCGATAACATTGCCAAAGAAATTTAAATAATTTAGGTGTTTCTAATTTTGCCTGTGTCAACAGAGTGTCCCGATTTACAGAATTGAAGGCATTCTTTAGGTCAACCTTTAGGATGACCTCACCTTCACTGCAGCGAAGGTACGTCCTCAGCGCGTGTACGGCAGCCTCACAGCCCCCTTTTGATCCGAAACCGAGTTGAAGGGGCTGGAATTTTGAAGCCAAATGTTCTTTATAAAATTTACAACCAATTTTTGCTGCCATACGCCGATAGGTACACCCGACGGCGATGGGGCGAATGCCGCCATCCGACTTTCGTAGGGCGCATAAATTGGCGCCATACAAAACGTCAATGACGGCACCGGCCACACCGCCGGAGAGCATCAAGTTAATCAGAGCGGTGAGCTCCTTCAGCAGTTCGCAACCGGCCTCACCGGCGCCCGGACTCACAAGGTCTTTCAGGTGTTGGGGCGTTAGCCCGTTGAGCTATTAGTAGATGTTATTTTCCCAAATTAAGTATCTATTTCATACGTTTTCTGCATGGATTACCACTTTATCTATCTAGTAGGTACCTACCTAAGTTCAAGTAGCGCATTACTTGAATCTGAAACTGCACCCTAATGTATGAAAAATTGCATTAGCATATTCATGAATTTATATAGGTAGGTACGTACTGTACATTTCTATGAAAATATCTGATTCATTTTCTAAATCACGAAATTGTGTTACGGCTCTTATGGTAGCGTACCTAATGGTAAGAGACTTACTCTCAAGAGGTTGCTGTTTCTACTTCCATCCATATAATTTATTTATCTTTCTGGCACTGACTAGTCTGATTAATAGTATGACTTGACATGTTGACCTGAACAAAATGGAAAAGTAATTAAATATAACTGAAACCAGCCATCGAACTACAACAGTGAATTCAAAAATAGTATTTCTACACTAGTAACGCTATCTCTTACCATTTTTACGAAACATTTTGATGTAAGTAACGCCATCTAGTGTCACTCAAAGGATGCTGTGAGACCAAACGTTGTATGGCATTCATGTAGATGTCGCTTTGCCAGTGCTGGGGAAACGTTCCGTTTTTGCGAGAAAAATAAAATATTCTAATAATCAAACAACTTATTTGATTGTTTACTGTTTCAAATCATTGTATTTTACATTTTTAATAAAATTCATATTTTCATCGAAAATAAACAGATAAACCTAATTTAAGGAAAAATAGCAAGTATTTTTAAACATTATTACAATGTTTTAATAGTTATTTTGCAATATTTTGTTACAAACAAACTGACCCTCTATAAATAGCGTAATTTTAATTAGTAAATTTATTTAATTTCTCATTTTTCTGCGAAAAAAAAATGTAAAAAGGATCGCAAACCTCAGTGCTGCCAACTTACTAAACAAGGAAATCAGAAATAACTTGTCTCAAATCCACCATTTTCCCTTTGTAACTAACCGGTGTTCAAAACACGTGCGTACGATCAAGTTACATGGAAAACTTGTGTGATCAAGGTGTATATTGAATAAATAGTTACGCTAAAAAGTGCGCCGGGTTTTGATTAACAGGCGTAGTGTATTGAAACAACAGAATGAACACCGAGAAGCTAAAGAAACTGCAGTCGCAGGTGCGCATCGGCGGTAAGGGCACACCGAGGCGCAAGAAAAAGGTTGTTCACGTTACCGCGGCGACAGATGACAAGAAATTGCAATCATCTCTCAAAAAGTTGTCAGTAAACACTATTCCTGGCATCGAGGAGGTTAATATGATAAAAGATGACGGCACAGTAATACACTTCAACAACCCGAAAGCGCAGGCATCCCTCGCGGCGAACACTTTTGCTATTACCGGTCATGGAGAGAACAAGCAGATCGCTGAGATGCTCCCCGGTATTCTTAGTCAGCTGGGACCCGAAGGTTTGAATCAATTGAAGAGGCTGGCGTCGAGCGTCGCCGCGCCGAAGCCACTTGATGAGGACGACGAGGTTCCTAACCTAGTCGGCAACTTCGATGAGGCATCCAAGCAGGAGGCCAAGGAAGTCGCAACAAATGAGAAAGAGAAGGAAAAGGTAAAGGAGGAGAAACCCGAGAAAAAAGAGGAGAAGCCTGCTGAGAAGAAGGAGGAAAAGAAACCAGAATCAGAAACCAAAGCTGCAGATAAAAAATCCGATTAAATTATAGTCGGCCACAGAATGGTGTAGTGTTTAATTTTGCTCACCCGAAGTGAAATAGGTTTCCAAAGTCACAGAAGCGTCTCAAATACTTCTCATTTATTTTACATTGTGTTCCTTTAATAAATGTTTTTGAAATATTTTTCCTACATTTATTGTATGTGTAAATTTGTGAATGTGTTATGTTGGTACAGGGACACTTTTTTTTTAATTACTAGTTTTTGTTAACATGTGATTTTGGAAACCTCTCAACCATCCTGATTTCAAACTGCTTAAGTCTTATGCCATGCACTAATACATTATTTTTAGTTTTATATTGTAACATAACAGCATAATGGGATGTAAAACAAGTCGATTCTCTTATAATAGGACCTAGTTAAGTGTTGAATGAAAAAATAAACCTATTGTTGAGATATTGGCCAACATATAGGTTGCATATATATATTTAAAATTATAACATATACATTATTTTTGACAGCGCACCAGCAAATCATAGAAGTATATAATATGTATAGTAAAGGTGTAAAGTGCACCTTATAATATTTTTAAATAAATATTTTCTAAAGTTGTTGATTCATGTCCGGACTAAAGATTTGCTTTCATAAAAAAATAGATTATAAAACAACATTAGTCACAGGTAGCTCTTTAGGTTATGGAGCTAACAATGTATAAATAAAAATATAAAAATTGCAAAAAATTGTAAATGATTAGAGTTTGGTATGTGGATGGAACATTAAAACTTTGATCGATGAAAATGGTGTTTTATTTACAACAAAATTTCAAGTTGATACAAAAATGCTAGACATTGTTATTATTATTGCTCTAAAAGAATGTCTAAAATCACTATGACCTAAAACTAAGTAGGTTGTAATATAATAATACTGTAGTAGGTATCAATGACTTGCCAACTACTATTCTTGCTTCATATTTAATTTAGTATTTAAATCTTATTTCACATATATTTAATCAAACTTTATTGTATTACAGTCATAAATATTAATTACCTCGAAAAAGACTGAAAAGAAATAGATAAATGAGCCATGTGGGTAAACGCGTGCAAGTCTTCATTTGTATTTCATGCATGGCACGCTACAGTGACCTTCAATTTTATGTACATAAAGTCTACAATAGCGTGCAGATTCTTCCGGTTAGTCATGTTTGGTAGGTATTATTTTTTTTGATCATATTTGGTTATGAATACGCCTGTGGACTGTGCATATAGTAATTTAGATAAAGCGAAATGGGGGGGGAAATAGTTATGTCAATCCGCCATCCAAATCCAATCCTAACGATCAGGATGTACGGATAATATAATAATTTATGCTTAATTTGAAAATGAACAAACCGCACTGCAGTTATTTAAGGACGTTCATACAAGAAGCCAGGCTCAATCGGCCCGGCTTCTTATCCATGTGATTAAGCCTAGATAAATTTGTGCCCTAAATACCTACCTAACATACATACAGTTAGTGCTTAAACTTAATCAAAATCGGTCTAGTAATTACATACCTACCTACCTAGAAAGTTATCTATTTTCGTGGTGACGTAGGTAACCATAACAAATTAAATTGAAAAGAACTCGAATAGTGGTAGTGGGAAAGGAAATTGTGGTTTCACACAAAATACGAAGTCAGTAGTACTAAACCGAAAATGATAAGTCATGATGATAAGAATCGCTTCTGATATTATCCTAACTAAGCAATTCACCATGAGGATTAAATTACAAGGCACTTTAGTAACAAATGATTAATTTATTACCAATGTTTAACAAGAATTATTATAATCACAATTCGAGATTGCTGATTATGATTCACAATCAAGTTATAGCTCCTGTTCTTACGATCATAATATTCATTATAAGAATAATCTGATGGTGATTAGGTAGTTTTGAAAAGTTAAACGAATTTACTTTCTTTTCCAAAACAAAAGCAAAGTTTGAGTCTCTGCCTGGACTGATCATAGTGATAACATACAAATAATATTATCATATCATGTTTGCATCCACGGTGGTTGAACCTGTGCTTGCTAAACAGAAAATAATATTGCAGAGTCATTATTCACGAAATTGATACTTTATGTACAGTTAATGCAGTAATTAAACGTAGTAACGTTTAGTTTCTTGATATTCATTGCGGCACTACGAATCTTACAACACAGCACTCATCCGAAAAAGAAAAAGATTTTTTGGGCTACAAATAGATTTTAAGATTTATAACCCAATTTGAATTTAGCGGAAGGTTTATTTTATTCGCCTAAACTGGTTTCTAAACGGAAATTACGGAATGAGACGTCTGTGAGAAGTCAGAGTAGTGACAATTGATAAGTGTCAAGTTACGAAAATAAATAACCCAGAAAGCGATTTGAGTTATTAACTTATAAATTAAGTGAAATAGGACCCATATTCTTGGTTTTTATGTTCGATATTTAGCATGATAGGGCCGTGGATTGACGACCTACCAAAATGCAAGAATACGTGTGTAGCGTCATATTTTTCACGCATAGGTGCAGGGAATACAAACCCAACAGATGATTATCTTTGCTTCTACTGCCAGACGGAAGATAATTTGTGAGTAAACGTTATTATCATACCCTTCTACTTATTTAAATATTTAAAAAGGTCGTTCTCGTAACCCAGCGGTCTTGTATGACTAGATGTATTGATGTGAATGAGACCAGGGAAGTTTGTAAGGATCGTACTATAAGTGGCGTTCTCTGGTCTCTGTGTAACTTTATAGAGAAAAGGCGTGATATTATGTAAATATGCAAAAAACAATTGACCTTTTTATTTTGAAAAAAGTTATTTAGTATGCAATTTGTATCATGGATAAAGTGCAGGTACTACTTTTAGTTATTTTTGTTTTTTCCCAGCTCCCTATATGGAGTATTTGAGCCCCACAATGGTTTGGAAGCTGCCAGGTTCATCATGCATGCCATGGCTGCTGAGATCCTATTTCCACCACCTTCAGCCAACACTGACGAAGAGATTCGAGAGAGATTGAGGTAATTTAAATTATGTTTTGATTAACTCCTACTTGGTATGTTAAAATTCAATTTTGTTATCATACAATAACATAATTCAATGCTTGTATAAGTAAGAATACTAATAGTTGTACCAATCTACAAATTATTTAATGCTTATCATATCTTTTAAGAATTACCTAATTGGCTTTAGGGTGTGTTTCTAACTTTCAACTGAAACAAAGCGGTGTGTATGAAACTGTAAATGAATCAATGGTATTGTTTGCACTGATGTGGACTGGAGGCTTCAAGCACCGTGATTGGTTTATTCATGGTCTGCTCGATTCCACTTTACAGAGCTCTATGTCATTTCAAACATATCCATCATCATCATCTCAGCCGGGAATCGTCCACTGCTGGACAAAGGCCTCCCCCATCGAGCGCCAATAGGACCGGTCCTGGGCCGCCCTCATCCATCGGACTCCGGCAACCCTTACCAGGTCGTCGGTCCATCTTGTGGGGGGCCTGCCAACACTACGTTATATATTTTCAGGAATGCATTCATATCAGTGGAGAAGGCATACACAGAGAACTATGATGGCATGATAGCAGAAAGAACTAGTTTACAATACCAGTTACAAACATTGAATGAAACACAGGTTTGTTATTATCATTACATATTATAAAACAAAGTCACTTTGTGGCATCTGTCTATATGTCTGTTTGCAATAAACTGTTAATTGATTGAACAGATTTTCAAGCAGTTTTCATCAATAGATAGATTTTTCATTGACGTATTTAAGTGTATAATAAATTTGTTAAGTATAACCAGGTGGAGCCCAGGTTAGGTTGGGTTGAACCGCTGGAATTTACATGACAGAAACCTGAAAAATGGAAACACCAAAACCTAAAATGCTAAAATAATACACTCAGATCCTATGGGCCCCCTTCAGGAAAGATTGGGTGTGTCGTACTCGTAAACAGCGAACCTGTATGACGAAAGAGGTTTTGTAGGGACTGTAGCAAGTGGCATTTTTTGGTTTGATTATTTATGTTTGTATGTTAACTTACAGGTACAACAAAACCAAAGTATTTTAGCCCGTTTAAAAGAAATAGACTGTCATCTATCTGGCGGGGCGGCTGTAGTCATAGCTTTAGTGCACAATAACAAACTTTTCGTGGCTAACGTTGGAGATACCAGGGCGTTACTATGCAGGACCGATGAAAATGATGTGTTGAGAGTCGTACAGTTGACGGTTGATCATAGCTTGAATAATGAGGACGAGTTGCTAAGGCTCTCACAGTTGGGGCTGGACGTTAATAAGTTGAGGAATGGTGAGTTTATTAACTTAACTTATTATGTTTACATACTATTATGTATGTAATTCAAGACCCATATGAGGTTATGTAAAGCCCATCCAATATCCATACTAATATTATTAATGCGAAAGTAACTCTGTCTGTCTGTCTGTTACTCAATCACGCCTAAACTACTGAACCAATTTGCATGAAATTTAATATGGAGATATTTTGATACCCGAGAAAGGACATAGGCTACTTTTTACTCCGGGAAAATGACGCAATCCCATGAAAATTCGGGTGGCAAACGAAGGGTAAAAGTTAGTTGTTTATATGACTGTAATGATATGAAACTGAAAATCCTTACAATTTGTACATATAGAGTGCAGTCAGTAGTAAATACAACTGAACATGAACTTTCGGATTAGATTCTCAGGTTGGGCAAAGTACTATTGGTCTTTGTAATTCTTATCTAATCATTACTTCGATGCCCACAAGTATTATTAGCACAGAAAATTCTTTTAACACTGAAAAATCTTTCAAAAGGCTTTGTCTTATCCATAACCATCTTTTCCAGCTCAATATCTAGGCAATCAGACTGGCACACGTTGTCTGGGCAACTACTTAGTCAAAGGTTTATACAAGGCGTTCCCGACTATCAGCGCGGCTATTTCGGAGCCAGTGATCGCGGCGCCCGAGATCCACGGCCCCATAGTATTGGATGAATCTTGCTGGCGAGTATATTTTGCAGATGAATCTATACTAATATTATAAAGCTGAAGAGTTTGTTTGTTTGTTTGAACGCGCTAATCTCAAAAACTACTGGACCGATTTGAAAAATTCTTTTAGTGTTAGATAGTCCATTTATCGAGGAAGGCTATATATCATCACGCTACGACCAATAGGAGCAGAGTAGCAATAAAAAATGTTACAAAAACGGGGAATTTTTTTACCCATTCTATCTTATGTGACGCAAGCGAAGTTGCGCGGGTTAGCTAGTAAATTATAATAATCGCCTATTGCAGGGTTAAGGGTCTTTCTAATGAGAAAAGTGAATCTTGTTTCCAAGGAAAATAAGCAAATTCTTGCCTAATTAAAAACAAATAATATTCTTGTTTATTTAGTTTCTAGTATTTTTATAAAAGCGTGCCAAACTTTTTTTTTACTTAAATTAAATCGAATTAAGTAAATTCCCGCACTAAGTATTGCTGTTGTGTCGCGGGGACTTTTACAAACATACAAACAACGGACACAAAGTATTAACCACTTTATCGACTTTTGCCTTGTTTTGTAAATCTAGAATGCTATCTCTAGGACGTTATTTTTCTATATTTAGCATAATTTGTATATCATATTAATTATCAAATTGAGACTGGTCTCCACTTTTAAAACATCTCATCGTCTTAAATCTGCAAATGGTCCAAACCTTCAAAATAATATCAGTAATTTTGTCGACCCCCTATAGCTTCCGACTACGATAGCAAACTATCAGCCAATATATTGCAAGGTCTTTATAATTGCTCGCTAACTATCTCGTGAGGTCAAGGAGGTAATCTTGAACATTTGTGCCAATTTCAATAATGTATTGATAACGATTTATGTAAATATTTAGTATTTATTCGTTGAACTAGATAAGACTTTAAAATAGTTTGACCAGACCAGGTTTATTTTAATTTATATCTAGACTACAGCGCCATCTATCCATTGAATTGTGAAATGTAATTGTCCAAAGTTATTTCGAGGACATAAATGTAATAAGAGACCAACTTACACACAATGAATTTTAATTTATGTATTGATATTTTTATTGTATGTAAATAAATTGCCTTATATTCTTCCTCAATATATTGTATATTTTATTCCTTAATGCTAAACTTGACGAAAATTGTGCTCAGCAGTATATTTAGAAAACGAAAACTGGCTCTAATCTGTCTGTGTATAAAATGGCCTATAAATATAAATATATATTTGTCTGTATCTAATTTATTTGGTCTCTATTTACCCTTAGAAGAAAAAGGCGTGATTTTTGTATCTATCTAATTTGTTTTCTCTTTTCATTTCAGGTTCCTAGTCCTAGTCAGTGCCGGCGTGTACAAACGCATACAAGAAGCCAAAGGCAGCTACGAACAAACGAACCAAATGCTATCACAAATGATTGTAGAGAACTTCAGGAAACACACTGACTTTAGACTTGTCAGTCAATTTGTATTAGAAGAAATAGAAAAAGAATTCCTGTCTTATTGTGTCAATAGTTACAACGTCAAACCAAAACCGAACACACACATGTCTTTATTAATAAGAAATTTTAATTTTCTACCAACTAATGAAGATAGACCCCCTACTGGGGTCACTAAAAATGCCTCAGTAAGATTCAACCCTATTGTCCAATCAAAATCAAATACTCTACTAAACGAAATCGATTCGGAAATTTATTCTTCAGGAACGACTAATGAAATCGAAACGAACGATTCGAATATCGATACTAATCAATCGATTGAATCGAGTTCCGATATCGATCCCGTCGCGAGGCAGTTTGATAGGAATCGAAAGATTAGGGGTTATGTGGACTTTACTTGTTATTATGAAAATGTGGCTAAAGCTAGGAAGAATGGAACGTTGCCTGATTTTATTAAATAAATTATTCAAAAAATCATTATGTTTGTACTTAATATTTATGAAGGTTTTGAAAAATTCAAGTGACCTTTTAGCAAAGTAGCCACTTGCTATATTGGGTTCGAACCCGGAGTGAGATCAAATACAGTTGCCTTGTAGTTGTAATTTGTACTTGCCATTTATGTTTTTATATAAACTGGGACAGTTCTAATATTACTAAAAAGCCATATTTTTAGTAACTGCGGCAAGCATTACTTAACTTTACTTGTATACATACAAGGAATATACAATCTTATTTCTTAACAATTAAAACGTGAGAGTTTTTGTCAGGATCGAGATTAATATTTAATTGTTACCAGATAACGCGAAAGTATTATTGATTAAACGTTTGTTATTATGACAATATTAGAATAATGTGTGTTGTTGCAATAAAAATGTTTTCCTTTATTCGTTATTTTACTATCCTTCTACTTTTAAGAGTTTATTATCGCTGTAAAAGAATCTGTAGAAGTCTTGCGCTTTACTTGATGTAAAACTCTTCTGCTCCATTTCCAGAAACAAATTTGTGGACCATTTGACTAATTTCTCCTGAGAGCAAGAACTGAAGCAAATTTCCTAGTTATTACGTCAAAATTATTTTTTGCACGTTAATTGTTGAGGACTTAGTACATAAAATCATGCCCATCACGCCAAACAGAAATCAAAGAACAATACTTGCTACAAATCTTTACATACTGTTAGCTTCATTTAGATTCATACATTATATAAAGGTCTTATGTAAAATAAAGGTACAAAATAAAAAGTAAAACTATTTATTAGTAGATATATAGTGACAAAGTACATGTTATATAATAAACGATATTTAAACCGGCTTGTAGTCCAACTTGCTCTCCAACTTCTTGTTGTCGGCTACCTTACGTACAGCCTTCATTAGATCCTCCTGAAAATTTAGAAACGGATTAAAAACTGAAAAGTAAATGTTTTTGGCGTTGGGTAACTGAAATGCCTAATCGAAACGTTAGGCATTTCAGGGTACAATGCGTGTTGGCATTAATTCCCGTATTCTAATATAATATTAAACATCCAAAGCAAAAGGGTTAAAAGTTATTCCTGCTTTGTCTACTACTACTAGCTTTATACAGATACCAGATTGAATAATATTTTCAGATATTTCTTGCTGACGTGCAATTTATTTTTAGATCATTCGTACGTTAATTAAAACTTCGACGTGTGTTAAGATTTATATAGGAAATGGTAGTAATACAAAAAAAAACCGATAACGGCCGTAATTTTTTTACACATATTATGTACATTTACTAAAATCGGTGATAAAAACGTTCTGGGCATATATGGGTTAAGTCTAGTCTAAACTTGTAACTGGATAGAACAAAGTGTTACCTGTATAATATACTCTCTCTCAGCTCTAATAGCGAACAGACCGGCCTCGGTACAGACGTTCCTGAGATCAGCGCCGTTGAAGGTGTCAGACAATTTGACGACGGCCTCGTAGTCCATCTCACCGTGCTTGGCGATCGGCGCCGCGTGGATCTTTAGAATCTCCAACCTGGAATAACGAATATATTTTATAAATGTTTTTTTTTCTTCAAGAAATAATAATATAGAATTGACAGTTGCCTGTTTATGTATAAATTGGTTAAAGTATCGTGATGTTTGTTGAAGATTTCAAAAATTGTTTAATGCTGCGATTGGGCTCGAAATATTCGCAGAACAGTGTCGTTTCCAACCGTTTTCACTTTCTTACTACTTAATTATAAAAGGAAAAGTCTGTCTCTGTTGTAACGCTTTCGTCCGTAATCCACTGAACAAATTTTGATGCAGTTCAGCCTGGAAATAGTTCAAGAATCAGTTTCAAACATATGTATGCTTTATTTTTATCCAGAAAATCGTCTGCTAAGCGGTTCAAATAGGTTCACCTTTTATCTCAAACTCTGTATGCGAAGGGAGCCGAGCGGGTCAACTAGTTTACCATAAAGAAGGTTCTCACCTAGCCTGCTCATTAGGTAAAGGTATCTCAATCTTCCTGTCCAATCTGCCAGGTCTGAGCAGCGCAGGGTCAAGGGTATCAGGTCTGTTGGTGGCCATGATGATCTTCACCTGCCCCAGGGAGTCGAACCCGTCCATCTGGTTCAGCAGCTCCATGAGAGTACGCTGGATCTCACGATCGGCTGATGTACCTTCTGAGAAACGACGACCACCTGGGAGAGGAAGAAATTAGTGAATTTTAGCATTATGAACAATATTTATGGTGTTGTGTTTGGTAAGGAATGATTTATTACGTTTTTCTACATTACATGTGTGATGATGTGAATGGTTAGTGGTAGTAGACTCGTTAACATTAAAATAAATGCGATTCAGTTGATTTCTGTGGAGGACGCATAAAATTTTAGCTTGATCAATAAGTATATCTATCTCTATAACATGCTGACAAACACAGTTCAAAACCAAAATCGAGTTTACATTACCATCATGTACTGTAGTAAATAATCTTCATCGGTAATGCAACTTAGATTGCTTTAAAATATTCTTGAAATAACATTTTTTTATAGAGTTACAAGAGTTATTGCTAAAAAAGCTTTTATTCTGGGAGGCCTATGCCCGGCAGTGGGATAGTTTTAGACAAAGTAATATAAGGTTTAATATTAACTCACCAATAGCGTCAATCTCGTCCATGAATATGATACAGGGTTGATGATCACGCGCGTAGTTGAACATCTCACGGATCAAACGCGCCGACTCGCCGATGTACTTGTCTACGATGGCTGAAGATACGACCTATAATACCAAAAATTTTGAACAATAATAAGTATATTTACATACCAATCTTTCAAAAGAAATGTTGTGTGGCAATGAAAATTGAACAATGAACCTCTACAGAAATAAAAATAATTGTTTCTAGAAATCAAATAGTTAAAGAAAATTGAACAATATACCTCTACATAAATAAAAAGTATTGTTTCTAGAAATCAAATGGTTTGCAGGTCATTGTCGTTTTTACCATTGTACAAGTATGGGGTTTGCACTTGTGAGTTTAACGCAGTCATAAACAGGGTTCGATCCGCTTGCAGTGGGAACCGGGCTTTAGAGCTACGAAAAATGCCTCTATCACAGTATACTGTGGAGATTTAAAGCGTATTTAACTGATTGTCAAATACATGTACTTAAAATATGGCTATATAATCATAGAACATACCTTCAAGAAGTTAGCATCAAGTTGTGACGCCACAGCCCTGGCGAGCAGCGTCTTGCCGGTGCCGGGCGGACCGTACAGCAAACAACCTTTGGGCGGAGTGATGCCCACACGAACGAACAATTCAGGATTCAGCAGGGGCAGCTCGATCACCTGTGCAGAGAATATTGTTGTAATATTACAAGTTAACTCACGTGGTTTCTTTTGGATGAATAAACATCTTTGTCACTACATAATTAACCTATAAATTGCAACTATCTAGCTATTAATGCGGAAAAAAATATTAAACCTTAGAGTCCGGTACAGTAAAGAAATATTTTTTTGAATTATTAAATTGTTTTACCCTTTTAGATCAGATAGCTAATAACTATACTTAATAAAATAAGAAAAAAAAACACCAGTTACATCATATTTCAAAGCTTTAGGAATGTTGGTATATCTATTATAATTTGGAATGTTTTACAAGCCTTTTGTAGAGATCAGCTGCAGCTGTTACAGTACTACTCTGAATTTTTACATTTTTGTTCTTACCTCTCTAAGTTGTCTGATCTGTTCCTGCAGACCACCAATAGCAGAGTATGTGACATCACCAGGGTCTTCATGACTCATGTTGTATACTAGAGGGTCAACCTGAAAACATTACATATTGATTTTAAAGTTTTCATACCAATTATTTTAACAAGCAGTTTTAACTTAACCATTTCATGAAATAGCCCTTATATAATTTTGTTGAAAATACAATAGCATTGTTAATGAAACTCTAGTAGATATATTTAGACTGTCTAAGAATTCACCATTGTTTTTCAGTCAAGGAGTTATTCAAAATCATCTTTATAAATCCCTCAATAGATTAGTATCAATAAGCTCAACACATAATACCATTTCATAACCTTAATCTTTTGTGGGAAGACTTAGTAAACATATAAAAATACACTAGAAGCTTGTGTAGAGAACACCATTACAATACCTTTTACATTTATTTAATGTCTATTATTTGAGCCATAAAGTCCTCAATAAAAGATCAATAGGAAGAGTAAATGCTTTTTCTGACTAAAGCTTAACACTTTCACTGCCAACAAACCTACTTAGTAGTTTTCTGAACCCTCTTGGTGAGTTGCTGGCAACCAATGTGTTAAAACAATAGTATTAATTACCTCTCTAGGCAAATGTCTCATGATGGTAAGTGTGGTCATATCCAGGGCTACTCTGGTGCCTCCCTTCAGCTTCTGTTTGTCCAGCTGGCGCCTACAACCAACGACGTAGCGAGGACCATTTGTGGCTTTTACAATGACTGAAATATAACAAAATTATTAATGTTATTGTTTCAGTGGGAAGAACTGCAGATTTGTGAGATTTAGGCATAAGTCTTTTCTCAAATTGAGAGAAGATAAGTTGATGACTTTGCATTACTTCAAGAACTGTTTGATAAAATAAGGACCTGTGGGGCTATCTGTTAAATTTCCTTTGTTGAAAATAAAGATAGCATAGATAAATTTTGATGATTTTGAACAGGAGAGAAACATATAATTTGGTTTATAGTAGTGATAACTGCAACTAATGTCTACATACTCGAAATTAATGTTAAGCTTATGCCTTTAATTCTGGTTTCTACATAAATGAATGATTTTTAAGTAAATTTACTTACATTTCTCCTCAGTCAGCTGCTTGAGCACTTCTCCAACAATTTGACCAACACTCTGAAGAGCTTTCAAGTCATTCTCACTCTTGTCGTATTGTTTTGTTATATCTTTTAGCTTATCTCTCACTAGAAAACAAATAGAGGAAATTATGACAATATTATCTTATTTACACAAAGAAATTCAGGATTTCTAGTGTTGTGGTTATATGTAGAGTGTTATAATAGGTGATTAAACTTGGTATTAATCGAAAATATTGGAACAATGACCCAATATTTGTAGTTCTAATATGTGTAGATAAAAATAACCTAATTATGTTTGAAATTTGTACAAATTGAGTTAAATCTCAACAAAAACTTAAAATATTAGTGATTTATGCCTCCATTAGCTGTTATTTGAGCAATTTAGACGAAATATTAAACATTTTTAACAATAGTTTGTGTCATGATTCGGCAGAAATGGATGTACCCTGATACAAAAACTCACTTTCTTTCAGTCTTGATTCGACTTCTTTATGTTCCATCAGCTTCTTCCTGTAATCCTGGAAGGCTTTTTCTCTTAACGACTCCATGGATGACGGTCCGGCAGGCATTTTTAACTAATATTATGTGTTTTCTCCAAAATGCAAAACTGATTATCACTTTTATTTGACAGCTCTGTGCGTTGACATGACAGTTTTTGTTCAGTCATGGAAGCGGTTCTACGTTCCGTTATTCCAAAAACGTTTGATATTTGCAACATCTAACTTTAGCTGTATGAATTTAAAATAATATAATTAAAATGAAACATATTTCGAGCACATTTAAATACAAATATCTTAACGGTACTTAAATGAAATCAATTAATTATAAATATTTCCGAAACGTAAATATAGTTAATTTATTGCCATATATCATAATGTACCTGTATAACTACCCACCTGGCCACCATGTATTACGATGACCGTTAGTTTAATTTGATCACGAAAATTTCTAGTGACTGAATAATATGTGTGTGTGTTGATGATCCGTGTTTTATTAAAATTGGTGAACATTTTGTGGTGAGTGATACTAATCTTATTACTTGCCTAATGCCTACTAATAAATTAACCAGGCATTGCTTTTTGTTACGAGAAAACTTACTATTTTACGACAGGTTATACCGACATTGAATTCTAGAAGATCTGCTACATAGTCTATAAGTAATTACAGTAAATCAAAATGCTTTTATATCGCTGATTTAATTTACAAATCTCAATTAAACATCTAGGTACCTCATAAGTAATAATTCTATACATTATCATATAACATTATAATATATTATCGCGTCTAAGTACATAACTTAATCAAAGTTACTTTCGTCTGATGATTGATAGAGGCAAAGCCTTATAATCTAATAAGTTCTAACTCGTTAGTGGTTAATGTATCTTCTGTAATGGAGAAATAAACTTATTATCTATGAGTACGTATATTATACATACCTGATGTAATGATAAATACATAATTAATTGAATTTTAAGGTAGGTAGATGGGTTCACGTAGGTGTAGCTTAGCCTCACAATGTGAAATTTGTATTTGTAAAACATGCTTAAGTGCTACGGAAATAACAAAAATATACTTTTATATCAATAACATCTAACTATGTAAAATCTTAAAAGGTCTAAAGACTTTTGTCTAGCGTTTTTGGTTTGATATGGATGATATATCATTGTATTAAGATTACGTCAGTCTGTAGGTACGTTTCTCAAAAATATATCGCAGATGTGGGTAGATAGATACCTAACCCTAGACGTCCATATTATTAAAAGCCCTCCAGCCTCGTATTGTTTCCAAAATCAAGAACAACATATTTACGTCTAACCTCCTTACTTCAATATTAGAGAAAAACATATTTATCTTATCCAATTTTTCTTTTGCCTCGAAAAAAAAGTTGCACGCTCTCAGTAATGGCGGCGGTTTCGCGCCAAAATATAATATTAAGCCGAGCGCGTGTGTTATTTCGACGATACGTGACGAGACGGTCGCAGGATCGTGTTTGTTTAGCTTTTGTTCGCGGTTTTGTCTGTTTCCCTCTCAATTTTCCCGACAGAAGTAGGTAGGTACGAAGATTTAATCGGGTAGTTGACTGTGTTAACGAAAAATTATTATACTTGTTCTTGTAACAAGTTTATTTAAAACCTCATAATGAATTTATTTATTTCGTAAACCCTGTTGAAAATAGAAGTTCTTTAGGCATCTGATCGTAACGAAAATACTAATGACGTAACTATGTTGTATTTCTGTACAAAAAAGGGTTTTTGACGGTTTGATTGTAAAATGCAAACAACAAAAGGATGGTTTCAGTGATTAGCCAACAAACAGGCTGAAACCTTCTAACTAGGTAAGTAAAAATATTTATTTAAAACAACCAAGTTTATAGTAGAAGTACGTAATGAAAATATTAATTAAAGTAGAGTTTATTGATAAACCACATTCCGTTTAAAGGAGACATTTTATCTAATAAAATATTTATTTATTTATTTAATATTTTGAAGATAAGTATGTAGGTATTATTTTAAGCGTAGATGATTGAATAGATACACTTAGTTATTTTAGTTGTTCTTTGGTCTCTGCCTACCCCTACGGGAAAAAGGCATAATATTATATTATACTGTCTGTCTGTTCGCTTAAAACTCAATACTTACTGAACGGATTTTATACGGTTCTTACAAATACATAGATTGAATACCGAAAAGATACTTATATACCGAAGACTTATACCTACCCTGTTTCTTTAGAGGCACAGAGTTATATCCTATTAATAACTTTCTAAAGCGGGCAAAGACCGCTTGTATTACATAAATATATTCTCTACAACAAAGATAATACAAGCACAATGTTGTCCTATAATTACGTTAGTCGAAAACTCGGCAGAAAGTTTTAATTTCAAATTGTGTTGGAGTTAAGACGGGTGCAGTCTCGTCGCTGAACGGATAACAGTTTTAAAACGTTCCCGCCATCACTTGCTTTGTTAAATATATTAATAACTTTACTGTTTTCTTTGAAATTTGTTTGTTGCTATTTGTGGGAACTGGGAAATTTCTGGTACATTGATATAGTTATTATACATATGCATTAATTTGATTGTATTTTAAAAACCTTGCTAGCTGTATGCTTATCTTTATGTATAGCAGACGCATAATAAGTTTATGAGTCTGAAGTAGTCTGAAAGTAACCGCAAGTCGTTGCGATGAAGTAAAATAGGACCTAAAAACACTAAATTAGGCGCCAGTTTTGCAGGTTATAAAATAAATTAATGATATCTGCTGGATAAATTGACAGCAAAATATAAAACTACTGTCAAAATTCCATGTGATAAGCTATCTGGCTCTTATCCAGAAGTGATGACGCTTGGCATTGGACACACAAATGTTATTCGGCAATGCTGTGTACTTGTAGGTACTTAGGACCTTTTTAATGGCACTTTGGTTATACGTCGGTTTACCATTAATCAGTCATAATAAGGAGGAGAATTGTTTCTACTAACGCAAGCGAATCTAAGGGCAGTCTTTATTATTAAAATTATATCAATTGAAACCTTCATATAATATCATTAAACCAAGGTTTTAAGTCTTTAAAAGCAGTTTTGTCACCGTTCCTTAATATTTAAATGCAAAATGGCGGATAATAATATTGTTAAAATTAAATAACATTTCAATTGACCTCCGCCTCTGCCATGTTGTGCCAAGCGTGAATTTTCTAAGTGGTTTTGAAACTCTGTATCTTACAATCAATGATACAACTAAACTTGTTGAAACAAAAGATTTCCGTTGAAAGTTATTTTTAAGTTAGTTCAAAATATTTGTTATTTTAAGTATAGGGGAGAGATGCCATGAAAGGGACATTTATGTTGTGGAGCCTCTAATAAGTATATAAAATATTATTTTTATTAGGTTGGAGTTGAATGGGAAGCCTTCATTAATTAACTATTGAAATAAAATACAGTTATTATTAATTCTAGCTGTTGAGTCATTTATTTTTGCATTTTTCAAAAATGTGTGTTTTGTCCCTTTCATAAATGGCCTGTTTTGAAAGGGACATGATCATTTATGAAAGGGACAGTACAAAATATCTAAAAAAATCAGGTCAAATCAAGTAAAAAACAAACATAATAAAGGAACCACCATTACAATAGATAATTTTAAGAAAGTTTACGATCAGATTTTAAAGTAAAGGAATTGTTATGTCTAGTCTTACTATTTTTATTATTAGAACATAACAAGTTATTATATAACATGTAATTGAAATAGAGATCAATACCTAGGTACATTTCATAGTTTCATAAACATCTTAAACACTAATTAACTGTCTTCTTTAATTTTGGTTAGGTATTATCTGAAAAATATTTTTAGTGACAAATTGAAAATGCCTTTAATGCCACAGGTTTCGTTTGCCCATTTGGTGCATATCATTCACTGCCTCTTCAATCTATTTGGCATCAACACCCGGGTTCTCTTTTTTGGTGACATTTTATCTGCAATGATAAATAATAATTGATCACAGTGATATAAGCAGTCATGAAAGGGACGTCCCGTTCATAACGGTTTGTTGTGTCCCTTTCATAAATATCATAATCAAAATGAAAACATAACCACAAAATCTACAATTGTAAATGAAAGTGTACTTACCTTTTGTTTTAATATTCGTGTACGACAAGGAGATACTAATCTTATGAAAAATAATAAATAATCTATTCACTTCACTTGAAAAAACGTTTTACAAAAATAGCTAAAAAAATACTTTTCTACCGTAATACGAACACTCACACGCGGTGGCCACCTTTGAAGTGACAGAAGCATGAAGTTAGGTGCGATCGAATGTCCGTTGGTGCTGCAATACAACAACAATAATGTTGATCTGAATCGGTTTTTATTTTAGCTGTGATTTGAAATGTCCCTTTCAATACGTGTCCCTTTCATGGCACTTCTCCTCTAATTTAGTTTCTAGACTTTTGAATGTCTCTACTAGAAATATCGCTAAGAGTTTTCGGGTTCAACTTCCGATTCGGGGCAAATAAGAAACCCTTGGATTTTCTATTAAAAAATACCAGTAGCTAGATAATTATTTTAGGTAGAAGTGTAGGTCGTAGATCACTTGAATTAGAGAGCACATCTACTATCTAAAACCTTTGGATAGGGTTTTGAAAATGACGCAAGTGTTAAGGAAAAACATCCTTTATTTCAGTAACTGCTAGTGTTAAGGTATCTCTTTATGGAACACTTGAACACTATCAAAAGATTCCAACTAATTGAGAACGTCTTTCTTTTTTGTAGTTGGTTACAAAAATCCCGTGCAGCTTCATTGAAACAAGTTGCCGTGGATGTATAATATTGTATATCAGCCAGTAGGACATAAAAAAATCACGGACTTTCTTCAAATCTAAAAAAAAACAACCCTAAAACAAATCTGGAGCTTGACTAAAATATCTGATAAACGACAAAAAACTTCACCATCCACATAAACCTTAGATAAACGAATAGTTTCCAAGTTATTCCGTACGAAGCCGGGTGACAAAGTTATTGTTCCGCGAACTGATAAAACTGAAAAAGGAAAAAGATTAGACAGTTTAGGATGACTAAAGATATCGTTTATCGAAATACGGATGCTGTTTAGGCCGTTTAAAGAATCTAATGGAGGTAATGGGATAAACTGCAAAAAATTAGGAGCGTTAACTTGAAAATTAATGAAAAACTGTGAATTTAACTACATAAATAGGTAGATAAACTACGCATTGTTGTCATGGCAGAGCAAGAAAAGAGTTTTTGCAAGGGTTCCTTGCGTTTTCCATGTTACTGAAAATCGAATTTAAAACCCTCGTTACGAAGGCGACAAAATAGTATACGGAACATTCTAGAAATTTTAATTTTCAGTATTCATGGCATAACAACAGATTTGCGGGATTTCAGTCCACATAAAATTATATTATTCGATGCGCAATTATAAAATATATTATTAGTTTTCATACAGGGTGTCCCATAACTCAACGATAATCCGAGACAGGATGAAAGGCCAAGTCATACCGGTTCTAGGAAAAATAAAAAAAAAATCCATATCACTTAGTTCAGCAATAATAGACACTTTTCAAAAAAGTTGAAATTTCACACCCTTGGTCGCATTTTCAAGTGCTGTGATCACCAATGTCACAATTTCGCTGTGCTTTTTTGAATTTCGTGATCTTCATTAAATATGCTATTAATCGTAAAACAAATTAATGCACAAAACATTGTTAATTTAATAAAAAAAGTTAAGTTTTAGTTAGTCATCGTTCACAAAAATATCGTTAGTTAACTTTGACGCTTCATATTGAAAAAAAAATGTACTACACTACCCTTGGCAAGTTATTTCAAAAGTTGGCGCATTTTATCAAGATTTCAAAATGGTGCAACACTTTTCACTTTTCTTGCCATTAAAAATGTTATTTTTATTTGAACGACGAGTATCCTCGAAAATGGATCGAACGCAGTCGTACAATTGTATGGCCTCCTCGTTCCCTCGATCTTAATCCAGTAGATATTTTTTACTGGGAATGTATAAAATAAAAAGTCTATTCAAAATCAATACAAAATCTATCAGAACTTCGCCAGAAAATTGACACAGCGTCAGAAGAAATAAATGCAAGGAATTTTGCTTGACTGGTGCAAAGATCTTTTGTACGCCGTTGCAGAGCCTGTATTTGTGCCAGAGGAAAGCAATTATTTTTAGTAAAGATGTAATTGAGTCAGTCCATAACCAATATTTAATGTAATAAACATAATAGGTAATGATAATAAAAAAAAAAGAATGAACGAACCATCGTTCTTATTAAATTATTATCCTTAAACTAAAGTAATTCCGAATTGTTTTTCTCTGGCACGAATACAGGCTCTGCATCGCCTTACAAAAGACCTTTTCACCAGTCAAGCAAAATTCCTTGCATTTATTACCTCTGACGCTGTGTCAATTTTCTGGCGAAGTTCTGATAGATTTTGTATTGATTTCGAATAGACTTTTTCTTTTACGCATTCCCAGTAAAAAATATCTACTGGATTTAGATCGCGGGAACGGGGACGCCATACAATTGTACCACTGCGTTCGTCCATTTTCGAGTATACTCGTTGTTCAAATAAAAATAACATTTTTAATGGCAAGAAAAGTGACAAGTGTTGCACCATTTTGAAATCTTGATAAAATGCGCCAACTTTTGAAATAACTTGCCAAGGGTAGTGTAGTACATTTTTTTTTCAATATGAAGCGTCAAAGTTAACTAACGATATTTTTGTGAACCATGACTCACTAAAACTTAACTTTTTTTATTAAATTAACAATGTTTTGTGCATTAATTTGTTTTACGATTAATAGCATATTTAATGAAGATCACGAAATTCAAAAAAGCACAGCGAAATTGTGACATTGGTGATCACAGGACTTGAAAATGCGACTAAGGGTGTGAAATTTCAACTTTTTTGAAAAGTGTCTATTATTGCTGAACTAAGTGATATGGAATTTTTTTTTTATTTTTCCTAGAACTGGTATGACTTGGCCTTTCATCCTGTCACGGATTATCGTTGAGTTTTGGGACACCCTGTATATTTGTTAGCAGTGACCGCTCGGGTATTCGTCTGCGTGAACTATCGTTTCAAGCTCTACTCCTTTAGCCTTCATCAATAAATTTAATACAATATGGTTTTCAATTCGAACTTAAGTAGTTTCTGAGATTAGCACGCTCAAACAAACTAACTCTTTAGCTTAATATTAGCTTTATAGCATAGATACCAAGATTATTCTTGATTTTTTTTTTTAAAAGGCAACTCCCGCACTAAGAATTGCTCTTGTGTCGCGGGGACTTTTACAAACATACAAACAACGGACACAAAGCACAACCAGACCCGAAACAATTATTTGTGGATCGCACAAATAATTGTTCCGTGTGGGAATCGAACCCACGACCTCCCGTTGCAGTGGTATCGGCGTGGCGTCCTAAACCACTGCGCCACAGAGGCAGGCATATTCTATTGCAATGCAAGGAAATTCTATTTGAACAACAGATAAAGAGCATACATAGTTAGAGGAAACAAACCGTATCGTACAGAAGTATCAAGTTTCAAGCCCTTGTCACGAGTAGAGATAAAAAACTTCCCGACATCATTCCACATGGAAACTTTATATGTAAGACTCTTTATTTTACACGTACTTTCTTATTGTTATGGAAACATGTGCTTGGCTTATAAGTAAACCCTTCTTTATGTAGGGCTAGGTTAAATTGCGTTGATAGATTTATTTGACTGAAATGTCGATTGTATCAAATTAGAGATGATTTTGTTAGAAATAATATTAAGGTTCTTTCATCTTTTGTTTTTTGGTCGCTGCCAACCCTATGAGAAAAGGCGTGATTTTATGTATGTACGTGTGTATGTATTATTATATGGTTGCTTTTTTGTCTTGTGATGTGTTAAACGGGCAGCTTGTACAATTTCGTTGGAAGGAGACAGGAGTTTTCTAGTTTAAGTAAAAAAAATACTGAAAGCTTTGCAAGATTATAAAACCTGGAGGAATTTAATAATCGTAATTCAATTTTATGAATATAATCATTGCATATTCATAAAATTGAATATTATTATGCTTAGATGAAAGTTGGACGTTATGAAAAGCTGGTATAGCACCTTATGTATGAAGTGACAAATTCGTCGTCGTCGTAGAAAATGTACAAAAATAGTATTGTTTAAAAAATCTTTGGTCTCCGCCTACCCATATAAGAAAAAGACGTGATTTTATGTATGTAGTAGCTGTTGTCTAAAACAAAGATTAAGACTTCGGCTATGTTGTTTGAAACGACAAACGATAAAACATGACTCTATGTCAGCACTTTCCTAGATTATCACACGCTTTACAGCCACATGCTGTACAAATTGTTATTTTTAAAGTCACTCGTAAACCCCGCTGGTCTCGTAAAATATACCGTAAAAGTACAGAAACACCACTTTAATAAACTTTTAAATTTTACATAGGATATAGGGAAATATGGCTTGTATCAAGATGTTTTGAAAAGATAATCCATATTTTTTTCCTAGAAGACTTTCGTGTAGCTGATGTTAGTCAGTGTTAAAGTGATTAAATCATGTCTTCGGTCTACTGCTGACTACTTAATTGTAACTTATAATGATTGCAGCTCTGATTTTTTTTAAATAGGCTGTTCCCTGTTCTCTAGAGCAGCAGAAATACTAATTACCTTCTGGACTGTTTTGACAATCATAAGTATTGATTATGATCTATATTAATAAATGACTTAATTTTTATTTTACTTCCTTGCTACGAAGTCCTAGCTTTATCCCATGAGCTTGAAAATAGCCTTGGATCTTTATAACAGAGTATAATGATAATGTGTAAGATTAAAGAAGGAAACTAAAAATAACTCCACAACAAAGTTTGTTTAAGACTCCCTCTTCTAAGATATCAAAGCATAACTTCCAAGTAGGTACCTACACAGAAGACCCATCAAAACAGTCTCCCATAGAATATCGACCGGCTGCAAATATTGCCATCATCCATCAACCCAGTGACGGCTACTCGAGAACTTTGACTGGCGATCGAAGACGCGTCAATTCAAATTATATCTTTAGCTTTATGAAAACCACTGAAGAAAATTTACGTATACCTAAGGGTATTGTTACTTTTTGAATATATTACTTGAACTTGTTATAATTTTTTGGCAATGGGACTAAATATTAAATATACTGCTTGTATTTTCAAACGCATGCATTGCAATCTACTCATTTCTCAAATTCATTTCTATTAAGTTTACCGTTTTTACAAATTAACGTTATAGTGTCTTAAAGTCTTTGAATTTTAAACAAATTAAATCATTTAAAACGTAATATTGACTTCCTTTGGTTCGATCAATGATTGGAACCTCAGAAATCATCACACCACTTCTTCACTACCATACCATTCTCAGGACCAAGTCCAAATTATCACCCCCGTTAACTCTTTATTCTCACACTATTCTCGACCAAAATGTGTGAACCCAAACCTTTCAAGCCATCCAAACCAGAATCCCTTATCCATCACAAGACCTTCAGTAATTCGATACATTTACCATAGCCATAATAATCAAACCATCGATCATCTCAGAAGTGAAGTGCATGAAACTTGCCTCTTCTCAACTTTAAACAAGATGTAGCAGAAATCTCTTACCCGATAGCAGACAGTCAGGAAATTATGGAGTATCGAGGCATATTTAGTTTTGAACAACAAATGAGTTTTGTATTGTGGTTTAACGTTATCTTACTGAATGAATGACACGTGGGGAAAAAGATGTTGTTTGAAAGTTCGTGCTATAATAACTTTGCCTTCAGTTTTTCTATAATAATATGTAGGTTGTAGGTAGAGATGAGTAATTTTGTAACACAGTTTTTGTGTCAGTTTCCTGGTTTTTAAATAGGTGTCGAATGACTTATCCGATAGATTAGGTAAATAAAATTTAAAATTGTACCTGGTAAACTACCGATTAAACAGAGATTATAAAACTGGGGCTTAGTCTTATGTAAAAGGGAATGGTTGCCTGTTGCTTTACAGACATATTATCCAATTCAAGCAGATAGCTAATTTTATAACTACAGAACACAAAGAAGTAATTCGAGAGTTTTGTTTTGTAAATGTAATAGATGGAAAGTCGATGCAAATACTATGAAACTATTCACTTCAAGGCTTAGAAATAATTGTTACGTCTAGTACGCCTGACTCCGTTAATATTCTAAATATTTTCATAACGACTTCACAACACAAGTTATCCATTAACTTGTGTTCTCAATACCATAAAGTTCTAGTTTATATTTGAATCAAAATTAATTATTTGTCAGTATAAAGCTATGGAACAAACGTGGCTAACAGTAGCAGTTGCAGTGTAAACCCACATCGTGACTTCACAACTTACGATCATGTTGCTGCGTCGACTGACTGAATATACGCTTTCTTCTTATGTATAGAGTATTTGATACTTTTGCATATAAAATATAGTGCTTTTGGTTTCTTATCTGACCTTTTCCGATTCTAAACTATGATGTGCGTAAAAAATTACAAGGTTTTTCTTCGTCTATTTAAGTTTATAATAATATTAAGTACCTAATTCCTTTCACGCTGAGATATTCTTTTCATTGATTGATGTTATGTTTTCTTTAAGTCTAGTAGTCTCGTTTTTGTAACGTCTAGTATATTTTGCATTTTCATCCGATAAGTATTTTTCTTGTTTTCAAGTTTGTTAACCGTGGCAGCATATTTCATCTACAATCTTAATTCTAAAGACTGTTTAATTGTAGCTGTACCCAATCAAATCTTTCATACTAAAATTTTTGTTTCATATCCTGTTTTAAGAGCAATTTGTGAAAGTTAGTCTGATTAGATACAAAAAAAACTTATGTATCTGGTTCTATTTTAAAGAAAATATCTAATGAAAATCTTTCTCAAGGCTTATAGTATTGAAATCCTCAACATCAACGGGAACACCTCGGTAGTACGATCGCAGCGTCTGCAGTCGCGTGATGGCGTCGATAACGATTGACTTTAACGAGAGTGGCCCGCGGACTCGTCTGCCAGGACCGCTACACCCCCGTATTGTTACATTGCAACAGTGGCTCTCAACATTTTGGCATTTCGAGGGATCACCATGTGCCGCTTAGGTATAATGTTCTTTTCTGTCTTTACGAGACGTTCATGAGATTGATTTTGAGGCGCATCAGTATCGCGTGTAGTGTATGCGACTGATGCGCTTTAGCTTTTCTGTCGAGAAACTTGAAAATCGCTTTAAAGTCAAAACTAGCGGATTAATTTGTTAGTAACTTATTATAATATAAGTGTAGCAATGTGTAGAGCAGTAGCAGCTTAATTTACAAATACTTTTAAACCGACATTAAATATAACAAGAAATTAAATATCTTAGATCCTAATAAAGGGAATCCAAACCCACACTACAGTACCTATTGCGGCCTGTGCATGGCCACACACGCCATCTAATCTCACACGATAATTTCTTAGTGCTGCATTTAAAAAAAGGATGCTAGCCAACTTTGGGGTCCAACTTCAATTTGAGAAACACTGCACCAAAGAATAATGTTTCAAAGTTATACATCGCGATTGAAGAGATGAAAGATAGCAGAGCTCAGAGTTAACAACTCACAAGTTTGTGTTGCTGAACATTTTGTTAAGTACGTGTTGTAAGTGCAATGGAAGCCACGTTCATATTTTGCAGATAGAGGTTCGTTTCAATATCATATCTTTATGAAAGGATAGCATTGTTTTGTTACTAAGTAATATTTTTGGTAATGTACTGGGTATAAGACAATGGCTCATCCCCTATTACATGAGAGTTATGGGATTAATACTGTTAATGGCAAATTGTGGTTGTATTTTTAAACTTCTCTGCCTTCTTGGGTATATCAGACGCGATTTATAGCATGTAAACATGTTATCATTTTTGTTCTTTTTATATGTTAAAGTTTCTCCTTCTAGAACTTCAGTCAATCTCTCATTGGCCCTATCTTCCGAATTGGCGGTAAATTCACTCTCTGTATCTATCATAAGTGTCAGCATTTGACCTGCATGAATAAATTTTTTGATTAAGATTTTGAAGGACGTACGAACAATTTACTTACAAACCGTGTCATTATTCCAGCCTTCATCCATTTTATAAGCCATCAGTATTCCCAACCCATCGCTAATGTACAAACTCCCAATAAAATCATGTTCAGTCTCAACTTAGTACTGCTATCGAATAAACTCCTGGTTTATGTGAAAACTTGCGTTTTAAAATTCGTACTTAGTTTGTCTAATGTGAAAAGTTTCCAACTAGCTTCAGTTGACTTTGATAATTTGGTTCGTTTTTAGTTATCTGTGCCAAAAACTTGGTTTATTTTGTAAGGAGCTTTTGTTAGGGACTTTGTTTGTCTGATGACCGTATTTTTTATATCACAGGATCTTGTAAAATAAATAAACTCATTACTGTTTCACTGCTGGGCTTGACGCTTGGCCCAGTGCGAGTACTAACTGCTCCTTGTAAGAAGACACGAAAAAAATGTGCCTTAGGTCACGTGGCACTTCGTTGCTACTACTGACAAACATAATACGAATTCTGAGTATGATAGAGATAACGCTCAAAACTTTTGCTGTACATCAAATACAAATAAAAACACTAATAACATTAATAGAGCTTTATTGCTAGTTTCATCATTACTAAATAAATATCGGATAGCTTATCAGAAGGAACTTGACAGTTTTGTTTACACATTTGGTGTAAATTTGTCTATCGAATAGGTAATCTGACGAGCCATGAGCAGTAAATGGGCCTTACCTTTGTAAACAGAAAAATACCATTCACATAAATTCACCTACTTACTTCCTAAAGAAATACCACTTAAGATTAATGGACATCGAAACTCATTTTTCTAGACCGTTTTATACAGAATATTTAAAACAAAACAATGACAGTTACTCACGTCTTCAATCAACGCATTAGCAATCTGTCAGTAATTGCAGAACCAGTTCAAATCTCATTTTTCATATTTTCCAAGCCATTGAAGTAATTTACCACCATCTCAATGGCCCAACAAACGTTTAACACATCACGATGCAATACAAACCAATTAGCAGTGATTTGTAAATGATTTACAATCAGAACTACTGACCAGCAGCTTTACTTTGCCATGAGCAGTTTCTGAAGAAATTTCAATATGAGGAAGTAAATAAAACTCTACAATTCTAATGTATTTTACCACAAGATAGATGCATTGAGTATAAATATTATACAGTCGCTGTCTCTGTGCCCATTGAGTTCTTTTCCTATACAAAGCGTAAGCTCGAAGTCAAAATCCAGTTTAGTTCTTTACCAGAAGTAAGCTCAAAGTCACACAGTATTGAAGAAAGCAAGCCCAAGAATTGAAAAACGTAAGCTCAGTTTGGAAAATGTGTCTACTAAATCTATTACCACTGATCGTAAGTCCGTTTGTGTCCTGTATTCCGTGCTGGAACTGTTGCATGGATTACGTCACCGATGACGACAATCTTGCGTATATAAAAAAGGAATTCGACGGAAACAAAGCCCGAGCTAAATTAAGAGAAATAAATGAATTGAAGGATGATAAGTACAAAAAGATACGAGTGCAGCCGAAACCGAAGTATTAACATGTGAACAGTGGTCTAGAAATGAAGAGTTGTTCTGTAAAATTAAATAATTATAGTCCCCAAAAGTGAACATGAAAAGTGTAGTCAATAATGAAAAAATGTAATTTGTTAATAAATATTTTAAGCTTATTTTAGTTGTTATTTTAACGTAAATACTCAAATATGCCTCTATCGCATGTTTTTAACTAAATTGACAAACATAGCTTAGTTAACTTAATATACAAACTCACTGATACTTATAATTTTGCAAGTAAAACAATTTTAGTATTTTAGAGCTTTATTTGAATATAAAAACATTATTTAAAGCTTAACTTTCACATTTCATTTCTGTGTTGATTTAATTTGGTCTGTATTGTTTTTTGTTGTCACACATTATATAATTCCTCTTCCTTAATTTCTCTTATTTCAGTTTCTTTTACTTGTCATGCTTGGTTTTTAGTTTTGTAGTAGTCCACCTTTTCATTCAATTTAATTCAATCTACGAGTTTCGATTTCTTCCTTTATCCTTAAATATTTCACCTCTATTCCACTTAATTTACTCAGATGACCTTAGCATCAGAAAGACAATAAATATTTTCACAACAATGCTCTCTAGTTCGACTCCTTATCACGTAAATTAGCGATTTTGGCACAGCAAAGGAGGCACACAGCTGGTAACACGACCGTGCAGCAAGGAAAGATTACGGGGAAGCAGAGCCATGGACAGAATACGAAAATTGGAAAGCATACGAGCATCCAAAAAGCCAAATTTGCTATAATACACATTCTGGGCTTATTTTTAGGCTGTTTTTTTGCAAAAAGCTGGATGTTTTGTTGTTTATTTATTATTATTGTGGGCTTGAAATTTTTTGTTACATCGTGGTTGCAATGTCGGACTTTTGACAAGAGTTTATTGTTGTGTTTTTAAAAGAGATTTTTTTACTTTTATACGGTGAAAGAATCAGCTGATACTTCCTATAAGAAAAGAGTTTGCTTTCGTTGTAGTATGTCCATTGACCGATGATTCATAGAATAATCTGCTATGGTTTGGTTACAAAATTATTATGAATGTTATAACAAATATAAATCATCTTGTTACGTCAGCAACTCTGTCATAAGCTAGTACAAAATAAGAAACGAATTGTGCTTATATTTTTATTTTCGATAAAACTATCGCTTATAATATTTACTCCAACATCTTTTCAATCCAATATATATTCTCTACGTTTTCATAACTTAAAACGTAACTTAGTACGTTAATTTTTGAGCTTCGCCTTTCAGATTCAGATTTTAATATTTATTTTCTCCTCCTTAGCATTTTCATTTCAAATGCTTATATCCATATTAAATAATTTGTACAATAGAATCAACTCGACACCAGATTAAGACCCGAAAATATATTATTCTGAAACATTTCTAGCTATTGTGCTTAATTTATTTATTTGAGCTTCGTATCTTTAATCATCAGCATACCAGTAGAAGCAGGCAGCTGGTAGGAGTAGCATAAAAGATGGACAGAGACATGGAACGCAACAAAGCCATGGAGATATTATGAATAGTGGTATATAAAGCAAAAACCACAGGCAAGAAGCCGGAGCATTAGCGATAATACACATTTATATTATTTTGAATTTTACACTATGATATATTTAGTATCTTGAAATCTTAGCTTCATCCACGTTGTGCTTCTTCATATTCTTGAGATTTGACCACCCTGGCAATGTTTCTTTCCGAGATTATTCTTTTGAGTTGTTTTATCACGAAAAGAGGACAAACATACATTCACATCTTTATTAGTATGTTTAGGCGTACTAAACACTGTCACATTATATTTGCAAGACTTCAGACTTCAGTTTCTGTTATTTTAAAGTTTTATCACCGATTTTCAACACTCATAATATTGTGTGGGCCATATCAAAGTTTAACAGCAAATACTTCAAAACTGTGCTTAATTTTTCACTTTCTTGAGCTTAGTTGTTTCACATCGTATCATCAGCATACCAATAGAAGCACGCTGCAGGTAGCCACAGCATGCAAATTGGGCACAGTAAAGGGACTAAACAGATCCATGGACAAAATACAAACAATGGTAGGTAAAACAGGCACCACAGGCAGGGTACTGGTGGACAGTAAATAAGGCACATTGATGTTAGCGTGTGTATATTTTGGTCTGAATTGTAATCATAATTTTGTTGTTGTTGATGACATGTTGGTGAAATGACAGATTGACGATGACATAGATCAGTTTGACAGCTGTTTTCAATGGAAATGTAGAGTTATCTATGTATATTTTTTTATCTGGCTCCTGCGAAATAAGTCACGAGCTTAGTGCAGGGTACCGCTACAAATACTGTATTATATATTATGTAGAACAAATAAATTAATGAGTTACGAGTTCAAAGGCAAACTAAACTTATTTGTGGCCTACTTGGTTCTAGGTTAATCTTGTGTCTGTTCTTGGTCTTAAATTATATTTTAAATTATATTTCAAAATTTCATCCAAATTGGTTGTGGTTTTGTGGAAAAGAAAAGAAGCCATAGCGGTTTGATCCTCTGCGGCCGGACCACATTGTAGTACTCAGATGCTATAGTTCGAAATAATACCTACCTAAAATCTATTTTCATTGGAATATATGCATATTTTAGTACCTCAAGAGATATCTTTTAACTAACAATTTATGTACATAATTAATATTAAAATTTTAGGAAAAATGTGACTGGTAGGCCCCTCATGTTGCGACGTCGATCTTAGCTCTGATAAAGTTGGCCACCTTTGGAGTAGAGAATATCAAAGCGTGTAAAACAAAGACAAGCTGGGAAATCCTTGCTAATATTATAAATGCGATAGTTTGTGAGAATGTATAACTGTTTGTATGTATGTATGTAGGTATATGTGTATGTATGTATGTATGGATGGTTGTGTTCTCTTTCACGCAAAAACTACTGAATCAATTACGATGAAATTTGGTATATAGGCAGCTGAAGACCTTTCGGAGTATGTATGTGTTATTCTAACACATAGGCTTCTTTTTATCCCAGAGTTCCCGACGGATCTCGAAGGGTTTCCACGCGGACGAAGTCGCGGGCGGCCTCTAGTAGGAAATAATACTGCTAAAAGTGGTTAAAATTTTATTGACGTATTACATTTTTATCTATTTACTTAGATTAGCGAACGTGTCACAAATTATTTCTAAAGGTTTCGTAACTCTGTTATCCCAGATTTGAATTGCGTTACGTTTTGAAAGAACCAAGCTCATTTTTGCTTTTAAATCCTAAGCTCAATCAACAGTACCTGGAATAATTTATATCATGTGTCTGTTGTAGCTCAATACTAAGCACATTTTATGTAAATTGATTCTTCTGAGCTTGGTTTATAAAACGGTGTTTTATTTCCCAATAGTCCTTCATGATATATTATCTACTTCTTCTTTTTCCCTTCCTTCTTGTCTTCTGGTTCTTTCTGCTTAGCTTCCTTCTTTGACCCTAACTCTTTCTTATCACCCTCCTTTTTGTCTTCAAGCTCTTTCTTCTTCTCATCTTTCAATCTTTGCTTTATTTCTTTCTCCGTTCCAAGACACTCACAATCTTTTCTCACTATGTCTTCTTCTTCACATTCGTCAAATTCGACGTCAGGTAATACATAGTTCATGCAACAGTTCCAACAAGGGATACAGGATACAAACGGACTGACAATCAGAGGCAAAAGGATGCACATATTTAGATTATTCTGTAGTACTCGTTCTTAGCCTGACTATTCAGTCTAATTCATGACAATTCACAAATTTCATGCATTTAGCTGCTGTGAGGAGTAACTTGAGTGAGGAGAAGAAAGCGCATTTCTCAACAGTTACAGTTTTTTAAAATGTGCTTAGTTTTTACGTTACCTTCATTTTGAGCTTAGTCTTGTATTGGGATGCTCATTTGTGCTTGAAGCATGCTGGGACCAGGCAGCATGCGAGAAATTAGTAAAATTTATAGACATAATACTGTAAGGTGAAAGTTTGTAGGATTGAACCGGATTTGTTTCTATGTAGATATTGGTGTTAAAATGTTTCCTATTTTATGGAATTCATTTTGGATTATTGATTTTTTGATGGAAATTTGGAAAAACCGGAGTGAACTGTGGCAGATTTTTGATAGATTGTCAATTATGGATTAATCCATAGATAGAAAAGAAAATAATGTGACAGAGTTTTATAGAAAGAGTTTCTTTCATTTATTAGAACTTTATAATAAGAAGTATTTATCCTTCGCAGACTCCTTAAAAAATCACGATTTTGAGCGCATATTAAATAAACTTAACTACGAAATCACGACAAAACTATAAACTACATCGAATATACACCGAATTAGAAATCATCGAAAGATAGGCTTGTTTCACGCGTCGCGGGATAAGAGCGTTCAAAAAATGTCCTTTCAATGCCTTTCTAAATTATCATGTTGATATGATAAACATGTTTACTTAAGGGCTCTTTCGCTAGAAAAAGATCTTATGGCAGTATTCCCGACAGTCTATATGAACTATCTATGTAATGCCAATTTAATTCTCATGTATTTTCAGTACCGGCAAATTTGAGCACAGAAATATAAGGCCATTCTAAAGTTTATTATTATTAGTAAGAAGACGGTATACTTGTGTCATTATAACTTTATTATCAACTCTATTGTCAACTAAATAGGCTCCATATTCCTTCGCGTGAAGGTATCTTCTGATTCTTTATCGTCAAAGTGGAGGATCATACACTGACAACATTTCATACCTGAAAATCAAAATGATTACTATGAGTTTTCTTAACACATACAAACATTATAATAGTTTACCAGTCAATCTGTTACCAATTAAACCATTGAACCGATTGTCTTGCAATGCAGAGATAGTTAGAGACCTAGGGGTAAATGTAAGTAGTGACCTTTGCAATACATTAAGTAGCCATCACACATTTACAAAAAAAACCTTTTTGTTTTACATAAAATACAAATCGCGCGAATATCAACGGGGAATAAAACATAGAAAAATTAAACCATACATGCCACTGAGCAAAGGATTTTTTGTAGAAACACTCTTAAAACTGTCTTTGGTACTTCGATAGATCGAAAGCCTCATTTCTATCTCATTTTGAATAGAATTGCGTAGAGACAATATTGGACTATGTAGAATAGTGTACGGTACAAGATCTCTGATACTTTACCTTTAATACAAAAAGGTAAGCAAGATAAACAAGGACACAGTATGGATGGAAAGCAACACAGTCGTGGTGCACACACACAGAAACACATTAAACGATCACAATTGATCACAAGTGCCACTCATCTGACCGTCAATTTTACTCCTTCGTTGTAAAAGTATTGTAGCAGTGTTATTGCAAGCATTTCTCTTTAAATTTCGTGTAAAATAACAAAATAGTCTTTGGCATTTTTGTGTTGATGTTGGGGATGTCAAAGGGTGTCTGCGGTAGACGTATAGAGTAAAACAGTTGTGTTGTTCTTACCTTATTCCAAAGAGGAAGGTTAAAATAAATACATATTACTGTCCTACTGCTGAGCGAGGGTCTTCACTCTCCCCTCTTTCTTCACAAGAGGAATATAAATAAATAAAAAGGAAGGTTAATTAACTTAATTCTATTATCGCAGTATAGATTTCTTACTACCTCCAATTCTAAGATATAATATCTTGTTATTCTGGATAGTGGGGTTTTAAACAAAAAGGATTATTTTGTAATCGTTTAGTCGTTTAGACGGGCGTGTATCCTGTAAATCAAGTAGTATGAATGTACATAAGTGAAACAAAGTAAGATTGCTGAGATTGTATATTATTCAAACTGTATTGCCTTTGGATGGATTTAGTAGTCGCCTTTAGTTATAACACCTGACCATAAGCTACTATATTGTTAGTACCTTCTTGTATTCATAGTCTTTAATGATTAGACTCTCGATTCTCCAAAAGTTACAAAGTTATTTCCAGTATCAACAGAAATACTATTTCTATTTAATCAACATTCAAGTTATATCAAATAAAATCTAAATAAACTAGAGAAACAATGAAATCAGCAAACAATTCTTAAGGGATTTCACAAACACAGCGATCAAGCATTTAGTTTCATAAAGCGTACTCAAAGTTTGTACAATTTACTTAAGATTAACTTTATAGACATCCGTTGAGCTTAATAACTTGTGAAAACGTGGAGACGGAGTTAAATTTTATAATTTATTGGCGTACTTGCTTTTGAACGGGGGTTTTCTTGGAAACCATGAGAATTTAAGCTTTGAGAGCTGTTTCTACTTATACTTACATATACCTACTTATTTTCTTTGAGTTAATGCGGGGACTTGAGATGGCATTTGCTGTATTCTTTATATACTTTTTCTTGATATAAAGTGACTTTCATAGACAATAGTTAGTAGAATGGAAAGAACGCTTCAAGGTTTGTGTTAAGAGCTTGATTATTTATTATTTAAGAAATTAGTATGTTTGTATTAAATTAGTTCTCCTACTACTGATTAGTAATGAACTCCAAAATATTGACACATTGTTTTCAGTGAAACATTCTTCTATCAACCAATTAATTCTGCATAAAAAAAAATATGTCAAAGTCCTGCAAGGCGCCCTATAAATATAATCATTGACAGGCTCAAAGTGTCCTTGAAAAAGACATATCGACAGACAATTTTTATATAACAATATTCTAATTTGTTATAAGAAGCATTAGTGAACAGAAATGACTGTATAATATCGTGAGACAGTCTGTTAAGTTTCGCAGTAGGGGGTGAAATAGGGGGTTCTTTTACTAAAGTTGTTTAGGAGATTTTAGGGGAGGTCTTTTGTGAAAGGGTTGGATATTCTATTGAGAATTGATTTTGGGGACAGTTATCATAAGATTAGCTTATTATTCTTTAGTTTAAATTATTACTATTCATATTGAAGTAAAGATGAATGTGCCTGTCAGAGCAGAAAATACTTGGGCTTTAGTTCACTTCCAGAGCCAGTTGTAAAAATGGTCGCAAACCCTCAGGCTCTTATTTTCATATGATAGATACTTCTTTATTATTAAGCCGGGTTTTCTCTGGCTTTCGGCTTTCACGTGGGTTTTCTCCTAGAGAGAAATTAAGTTTACCTACCACCGTGCCCATGTACGAGTTGGAGGATCTTGAATTTCTTCATGAGCTGTTGAAGAACTCATAGATATTCAGGTATTCGAACAATATTCTTAATTGATTGTATGCTGCCTCACAGTTTTAACCTTAAACCACTATCACGGGAGAAGAATGCTAAAAAAAAAACAAAGCTATACGTCCAGTGACGACGTTTATTACTTGTTCGAAATATCAACAAAACTGTCTTCTAAAACCTAACACAGTTTCGAAAACTAACATCTGTACCTAAATCTTAAGGGAGATACACATAACAAAGTAATTTAAAAGATAAGATCTGTTGCATCGCCACGACACTCTCGGGAAATATTGCAATAGCAACGTGCTACAAGTATCAACTAACTTTACTCAAAGATTTTATACAACTAGACTGCTGTAGTTGTTTGTGAGTTGAAGTGGGGGTGGAATCTGGGCATGTACCTAGTTATTTATATAATAAGGCGCCCATAGCCAGTTGCGCTCACCGGTCGGTAAACGATCTGTGGGTTAAGCAACCCTTGGCGCGATCATTGTATAGATGGGTAGAGGTATTTGAACTGGGCGTCTCCGTACTTCGGAGGATACGTAAAAAGTCGGTCCCGGTTGTTGTCTACTCAGATAACAGTCGTTAAGCCATGTCAAAGGCCTTCGAGCGGTTTGAACAACTTTGACACTAGGTTGACCACAAACCATAAGACAAACAAATTATGATATTGATGATTGTCATGGTCAATGTGAAATACGTGCTTTAAAGAGCCAAGGAGATTTGATAGCTTGGTAGTCTTTTATTAAACCACGGGTAGCCCAGGGGTTAAATCAACTAATTACGATAGGCACACTTCTTATTCTCATTCATGTGTAGTAAAAAGCAGTGATAACCTAATCGTTGTTGCATTTCTGTGTGCATTTATTTAGCCATATTTTTACTCTTTTAAAATATTTTTTAAATACATACATTAGAGCTTTATTTACACCATTATACGTATAAAAAATCACGGCAATCCCATGGCGCAGAGATTCAACGACGAGAAATTCTTCCAAACTTCTTTTGCTTCATTGATATTTATACATTTCGTCATACCTTATAATATAAGTATTACAAAAAAATTAAGACTTAGAAAACTACATTGTAAGAATAAATACCAAAATATAATCAAGAACAAAAATAAGTCTTACAAAAGCTTGTACAGTCGCGAACAAAGTTGCTTCGTGTCAAGTAAGTTGGTAGCGCGGACAGTCGCGATCAGCACTGCGCCTCGGGAATTCGTGCTATATATTATATAGTCTATAACTAGTGGAATTGGTTCTATATAGTATATATAGAGGCCGACTAGTTTCACATATCGAAACAAACGTAGTCAAGTTTATTGTTAAGTTAGGCACAGTTTGAGAAGTCTATGAGGACACACGGCTGGTACGTTCGGCTAGCAGTAATATAAAAATCATTAATACTGCATGTGAAAAAGCAGTTGTTACGCTAGACAGTTGTTACTAAATAAAACCAATTCTACTCTTAAATAATTTATGAAATTAGTGTTCTCGAATACATTTATCGCTGAGTTAGCTCCAAACATTAACCCCGCGTTATCACAGACAATTTATTTGTACTGAAAGTTGTCTTATATTAAATTAAAATTAAATTGTCTGGTGTCAACTAGTTGTACATATTAAATATTGTCCTGTTTGTAAAAAGTGCAGCATCCACGTACATATTTTCTTTCCAAATTCTACTTAATCTTCCCATTGCCATTCAACACATTCTTTAGTCGATAGTATATACAAGCCAACGTGTTGGCCAACATGCTCGCCGTTCTCCCCCACTTTACACCCCACGGGGGGAAGTGTGCGGCGGCCGCCTGGGAAATGTCCCTTTAACTCACACAACATAATTGAAAATACGATTTCAAATTTATGTTCTGCCCGACCGTGGCTAATGAGGTTTTCTCAACTTCGTACTACTTGGCGGGTGATACCTACCCTTATGTGCGACAGAGATAGCAATATATTGGTGAATAATGGATGCTTTTATAACTATAATTAGCTGTCGATGTGTTGAGAACATTAAGAGGTGAAGAAAAAGTTTTAAATATTGTAGCAAAAATTTGTCGATTTTCCAAAATTCCGTGCGAGATTTCAGCTTAGTGTGGTAGTTATGATGATTATCATGCGTCATCGATTATTTTGCCTAGTTGTAAATTAGAAACATATATTTTTTTTACTTCAAAAGTAATTACGTAATTTGAATTATTGCCGTAACTACACCACATCACACAACTGCCCGTTTCGACATAGGTTGCACTCGCCGAAACGTTAGGCATTCCGGGGTAAAATGTGTGTTCGCGTTAAATCAGGTTTTTATGGATAGTTTAAAATCTGTATTAACACATAAATATTCAAATTCAAATCCAAAATATCCTTTATTTCGTAAACTTTTTACAAAGTATTTGAAATAGTCAGTGTATTGTATTTTTTGTCCGTTTCGAGAAAGCTGGTTGCTCGTGAGAAGGAACGGCAAGAAACTCACGGCTTGTTCTTTTAAAATGTCAATATACCTCATAAAATCTTTTTACACGGACGAAATCGTGGGCAAAATCTAGTTATGAATAAAACACAAAATAATAAATATCTTAGGTAGAAACATAAAACAATAAGTTTCAGTTACTGTCAGGCCAATACCTATCATGTTTCGCCGAGAATTTACTAAAGTTAGATTGCATTATGAAGTTGTGCTTCCTCGCAGATTTCAGTGTTTCGTAAAACTTTTGCTAAATGAACAACGCCTGTAAAATATTGTCTGTATAGATTTGTAATTCATTTACAGTATTTTTTATTGATGTTGATTACTCAAAAAATATGGGATTCTGTGCTTTTTTTATTGATATTAATTGGATTGACCAAAATATATGGGATTTTGTAGGTTTTTCTGATTTGTTAAGAGAAATCCTAGTTTTTTGGGTTTTTCAGTAGAGCTTGGACTTTCTTTTCTGTTTTGTGTGGTTAGTGGTAATGTGTCAAAGATATTAAAGGCTACTTGTGATGTGTCTTAAATGTTAATTTGATTTCATATGCGGCTACTCATCCATGTGCTTTTCATATAACCCGTTCTAGGTTTCAACCTATATATATTTTCCTTTTGTAGACTTAGACCGTAGGCCAATTTTAAGTCTTACCCAAGTTGTAACGTTCAGCAATATCTCAAGATATATTTGTTTAAACCATGTAACGAGTTCTTTAGTGACGATATGCTATGCCTATATTATTGGTAATTGACTGGATAGTAATCTATATCAGTATAATTACTGGTTTCAATTACACAAATTACTTAGAGGTTGATCTGTAATTGATCACTTAAATAGTTTGAACAGTTTGTGTACATCACAGTTGTAGGATGATAATTCACTTGCGGATTGAGTATCTGATAGATACATGATGGACCAACTTTATAAAAACTTTCTTTTTTAATTAAGATTCATCCCAAATTAATTGTATCGCATAGAAAGTTGTTTTCGAAAAAGTGCTCAATCTCTGAGCTTTAATTATCTTTATGCTAAACTTTCATTATAATTGGTTAAGAAATGTTGTCGTCGAAGTGTAACAAACCGACTCGATGGACAAACTATCGCATGTATAATCATGGAGAAAAATACCTTTTATTATTTTGTAACCTATAAGTACTTGTGTGTAAGAATGTAGTGGTACTGGCTTCAATTTTGTATTATTAGTTGTAAGGGTAATAAAACAAATACATAAAGATTAAAATTTGTATATTGGTACTTCGTATATTTTTTCATTTACATTTGAGTCGATAAGAATTAATAGTTAATCGTATAGTCTTAGACGATTTTAATAATTATAATAATATTTTTTATAAAGAACAATACAAACGTAACGTGTCCGAATTTTTTATATATTAAAATTAAAATATTTAACAAATACTATATAGATTATTATACTATAAGTATAAATAGTTTTTTTTTATAATTTAGAACATTTTTTATTGAACAAGTTGCCAGATACACAGTACAGGATAGCCACCTATTAGTTTATTAATTTATTTATTTAAAAACTTTCTAAATATTTTCACTAAATAAGAAAGTAATGGCATTAAATTGTATTTATACAAGATTTCATTAAGACTGTACAAAAACCTGTATGTACTGGAAAACTTTTACACGCTTAAATTAATTATATTCACTTTTTTCATTCAAATTATAATTTATAATTATTGCATTTTGGATCGTTCTTACAACGCTTTGTTTAAAGTGTTGTAGGAACAATATTTAAAGGCTTAAGTCGTCGGGCGACTTAGAAATAGAGCCACACAAACAGCAAGGGCTCGGTGCTCGATTGTGAGGTCCTAGATTCATAAAATTGTTACTCCGCATCAAAAATATTTCAATCTTAACATTACACAAAACAACCTCTAAATTAAACAAACGATCTTGGTGTTTTTACAAACGATTAATGAAAGGTAATAACTACTATTATTTTTTAATCACACACACTTTGGAAGACTATATGAAATTTTAAAATAGTGAAAAATTAATTATATGAAAAAAGAAAACTACACAATCTCTATTGCTTTGAATTCAGTACACAATTAAAACTATTAATTATTTTATTCTAAAATTCTAATTATATCTAAACGGCAATGGTGTTGCAGTGTTATTATTTTACTTATAGTTAATTATAATACTTAATTATTAAGTATTTTTTTATAATTATCAATTCTAAAATCCAAGAATCTAGTTTACATCGATTTAGAATTAAGTTCTCGTTGTTTTTCATTAATAATAAAATTATTTTACAAGGATTTTCGCGATAGTTATTCAAGAAATTTATTTACAATTGTATTTATGCAGGAAAAAGATTATTTTTTAATTAAAATCTATCATCAGTCGTAGGTATAGTTGATAACTTGATTAAAATATTGAGAACTTAATATGAAACGATTGATATAATTATTTTTTCAAAATATATATTTAAGGTAACAAAATTATAGAAGTGACTATACATTTTTAAACAATATAAATAACACTTATTCTACGTGGAAAATTACAAGGATAAGTTCACGGATAAAATATTTTTTATTATTCATAAGATTAGAAATATTACAGGAAGTATTTGGTGTTCTTTTTGGTAATATTAAGTTTAAATCTAACATTTAACTTAACTATATAAGTACAATATTTACATTGAAAAACTTATAAAATTAAAGCGACCCGCGCCGTTAAAATATTTAAAATTATGAACATTAATTTTCACCATTTTTGGTTGAATTAAATCTAAAAAAGGAAATAAATGAATAATAATTATTTACATTATTTTAAAATAAGTTTAGTGCATTTTATTGTTGTGTAGTGCTCGACGATAGGCACAGAGGCACAGTCATTTATGTATTTTTATTTTAAATATTTTAACCTACTAACAATACATTTTGTGAAAGTATTATAACCATATTTTATTGTTTTAAAAATAATTTTTAAGCTAAAATTGTTTAAACATAATTAGTTAAATTTGCCACGCTAATTATGTAAATCTTGTTATGAAAATAAAAATTTCAATATTTAATAATTACACTGAAAAAATAATTATCTTGAGATAATTATTTAGTGTTGTAATTTAACTTTAATTAATTATAGCAAGTTGAGTTGAAAATAATTATTTTGAAAATAATTTTGAATAATTATTGTTGAATTTTAAAATACTTTCACAATTTGTATAATTTCATTTAATAACACCGTATCTTTACAATGATTGCTTTAGTTGTTACATTTAAAGGATATTATAGTGATTTTACCGTTATATATTGACATTTATTTTAATACGTTTTACGAGAAATAATTTTAAATGAACTCATAACATGTAGTTTTATATTTTTCTATAAATCAATATAGTTTTTCAGTATTTTACTGATAATTGTCTACACTATATAGTCAGTTGAGGCAATAAAATATAAAATTTGACATTCAAAATTATTTCTCGTTAACATTTTTCATAAAATAATTTTATTTTAAACATTTATTTGTTTGTTGTATTAATGGCGAATCTTAGGATTAAATATAGCAAACAATTTTACATGAAAACTACAAATATTTCACTATTTTGTACGTATATAAGCGTATGGATAAGTCTTCAAGGGAATCATCAAATAAATATATTAATGTTTTATAAATATATTGAATTAAAAGCTAATATAGTGAATCTCTAGCAAGTTTAGAAGTTCCTAAGGCCTTTACCTACTGAGGCGTAACATTCGCGTCAAAATTCTCTATTATAACATGTTAATCAATTTTAGGACAATTTTATTTAATCTTATTCATAATTATGATACGTTAATTTGATTACATAACTACTAATCTATTATGTTTTGATCACGATATTTGTTACTTGTGGATTGCAACAATCTGAGACACGTGTATCTGTGAAGTAGACGCAGAATATAACACATATCCCAGATTAGTTACGTTCGCAATAACGCTGATAATTTAGTAAATTTAATTTGAAGGATTGAATTCGAAAGCTACACAATTTCACATTGACGATCTAACAGGAATCTATGAGTGATTTCAAACACTTTTTCTAAATATTTTCTAATAACAATGACTGGTGTAATGTTACGCCACAGTGTGCAAAGGTTCTAATCGACACGACCGCTAATTTTACAAAATCTGATGACATTAAAGCTATGTAATTCCTTTATTGTTATTAAAGGAATCATTATATCATAAGTATGTATAATTTTTCAAATCCGTTAGTGTTTTTGCAGTTTTATTTTTATTATATTACTTCTATGACTTCGCTACGTATATTAAAAAAATCTACGAAATGAACTATTACAATAGTTTACAATGTACAATTCCGTTTTTTATTTGCAAATTATATTTAGCCACTTCATGTGTCATGTAACTATTGTAAAATTGATATACTTTGTATAGTTGGCACTAAGTTGGTGTCATTTTTTGGTAAATTTACAATTTTTTTTCTCTCTTAAAGTGATTTTAATGAAAAAACTTTATATAATATAATTATTTTACTCGAATTAATTATTGCTTTATTCCATGAAGTGACTATAGTACTTCTATAAAAAGCCTAAAAATATTAACAAGCTTTCCTAAGATATTATGATAAGATATTGTTATTAAAGTTCTTTAACGTTTTCACCAATCCTATTATATATTTTTATCCTTTGACTGATAGAACTAAAGATAAACACAGTCCTAATTAAATATAAACTAAATATTTACAAAGTATCAAATTAATATTTACAAACGCAAACAAAATTTACAGAGACAGTTTACACTTTACACTTAAAACAATTACAGATAAAAAAATCTATCAGTCAAAGACGAAAACTCGGCAACCACTTTCATAGAGTCCATTTTAACGCACATTGTAAAGATTCGGTGCTGCCCTCTGCTGTGCCAACATGATCCTGTTGGCAACGCATCTGTAGCAGCACACGTAAGCCAAACATCACTTGAACAGTATCCTGCGGAAGGCTCTGCGGAAATCCTTATTGAATATCGTGTAGATGACCGGGTTGAGCACTGAGTTCATGTACCCCAGCCAGAAGGCTATGGCGAATGCACTTGATGGTATAACACAGTTTCTACAAGCAGCCTTAAGTATATACAGGAAGAAGAAAGGCAGCCAGCAAGCGATAAAGCTGCCCATAATTAAACCTAGGATAAGAGTAGCTCGTTTTTCTTTTTTTCTCGCTAATCTTTTCTTTTCTCTCTCTGGGTCTCTAGGTTTGTGTTGTTTGGGGAGAGCTGGTTCGAGCTCTGATTTGCTAGGCTGCGATTTTTCTTGTCTTCTGTCTGTTTTCTTGAAGATTCTTAGTTTTAGGGGTTTGACTCCTCCACAGCGGCTGACGACGCCGGAGTCTGATGACGAGGGTTCCATCTCGGAGACCATGTCGGCGTCGATGGCGACGCTGGGTGCTCTGCCCCTCGTCTGCTGCAGCTGAAGCTCGCCGTTCACTGACAGTGTCGAGCTCCTCAACGGACATGACGCCAGGGGATTTTTTGTTACTTGTGCTGATGTTATTACCTGTCAATGAAAAATTGCATTAGTGTATAAAATTTATCTATCATTAAATTCTAGTTATTGACCAACTATGACTTCTATTTTGTTAACTTTTATAACAAATTGGATAACTTTTACGTGTGATAGATTTTCTATAGGCATAGATGTGTGTATTTTTGTCCGCTTTATTTCATAAGTAGAAGTTCTGTAAATCTGTGTATTGTAACCAAATGTCATAAGATTACCTTCAACTTTCTCTAACATTTTATTTGATCATTGGTATTTACATCCCTGTTATTACTAAATGTTTGTGAACGCCATTAACTGACCTTTTTAACATTTGGTGTGTTTTTTCATTTCGTTTTGGCTTTATGAGTATTCAACTTATTGTCTTAAGCAACTTACTCGTGCACTTTTCAAAGAGAGAATTTAAAGTGTCAACATGTTTATAACCAGATAACATCAAGCCTGTCACCCTCAAAGGCTTATAAAATATATGTATCTAACACAAAGTAAATTAGAAAAGAACAATAGCATTGAGACCGACACTGGAATCAACCTGAATCCTCGTGATCAGCAGTCATACACCGCTAAGACGGTAGAGGCATCAATTTTACATACCATATAATATTATACTTTGGCTTTATATAAGATTTTTCTTCTATATATTTATAGTATTTACCTTAAGCGTGTCTTTCCGCTCGTCGGGCGGCGGCGGCACCGTGTCGCCTGCTTCGCTCGTCGATATGTCTGACGCGAGCTCGCACGTCACTGTGGGTATCTGCACTTGGGCTGTCTCTATTGTTGATATTTGGCTCTCGCTGGAATTTACACGAAAAATAAATTATTATATAGAAAAGAGCTAAGGTACTTCTAATATATCCTATACACTGTGAAGGCGTAGAATACCTACGGGGGAAATTGAAACTATCTAATATTGTTTCAGACATTAGAAAACCGAGGCATGCACATGTTACAAAATATGGTCCTCAAAACAAATGGCTGGGGTTTTGTAGCTTTTCTTAATTCTGACTTTTCAAAGCCAAAGAATTAAAGACGTATTATCAGCATTTTAAAGATCCCTTAACTTATATGTGTCATGCAATCCTGTTCACACATCAATTTATATTTATCTATATGTTTTTATCGATGTTGTAATAGGAGAGATTTGAATCCAGGAATATTTAAAACTAAGTTTAAGTATTTATCATAAAATTTTCATCGCTGCATAGAAAACTTAGCTTTTCAAAGCTTAAAATATACAATTCAAAACCTTGAATATACAAGTCAAAATAACCTATATTTCCTAAGTGTAACAAGGTCAAATATACGTATTTCTTCATACAAAACACAACAAAGACAAGAAATTCCCTTAAAATTCCAGTGACGTCAACAAATTCCAGACTTTTTCTTTTCTGACGATGGAATTCCAAAAACGGCCTGTAACCCGGATCGGAGCCGTTTTCCGAATTCCGGATCTAATAGGGACCCTTCTATAATTTCGTCTGGTCCAAATTCGTGATAAGGTGCGTACATACTGATGGATTTACAGGTAAAGTTAAGTAGCATATAAAGCTATGCTTGGTGGTACAAAAGTAGTGTGTATAGTTGTGTATTATGAGGTCCTAGGTTGGTTTTTCAAATATTTTATGTTAGAATGTTTGAAGCCCCTTAAAAGTTTATAGGTTCACTTTTAATTAAATATGGTCAAAGAATACTTTTGTCATTTTGAGTTGTTATAAATACACCAGTGTTATTGTTGGAGGCAACATAGCCATGCGCGTCACAAATGTATTACGAAGTGCTACTATTGAGACAATTTAAACAGAAATTGTAAAACTCAACAACTTTATGTATATCTCGAGAATCGAACCTCAGACCTTAGTAATCTACAGTTGTCTACACTACCACTTAGACCAAAGTAACAGTCAGTTATTTTTAATAATAAAAAAAGTGGTCAAGTGTGTACACACTATTACGTCTTATTTTCTTTAATTTGATAGACGTTTTTTTGTCTAGTTAGACCCGAAGGACTAATGATTTTTGGACCTTCAGGTAGGGAATGTAATTAGGGTTTTCAATTACAAGAGACAAATTACTTAGGTTACGGCTGGACCTTGCTATTCTGTCTCATTTCCTTTTATTACGGTCCTGTGGGTGGGAGAGAGATAGCTAGACTAATATAGAATTGTATTAACAACAGTTGCTTGATAATTAGGAAAAACCAATATTGTAAAGGCTGTACGAGGTTGGAAAGGTAAAAGTAAGGTTTTGTTGATATTATCTTATACTTTTTACATTCCCGGATTATTTTTGTTCGTTCAATTCTCTTCGAAGCACAAAAAGATTAAGTTTACACCCATCTATAGGCTGGCCAGAAGAGCGGACTGCGTTTTTTTCAATTACTTATATGAGTTAAATAGCAGATGTTGTTGCTTTTGCTAGGATTGGGTTCACGTCATTTGTTAAATGAGTGGGATTTGAAACCAAGACCTCTAGATCACGATGTCCGATGCCTTAGCCACTGAATCATAGCGTCTTATTTTATTCAAATATTGATTGCTGTTTCACCCTACTATTATGCTCGTACACAAACGTACGAACTTCGTCACGATCAAAAGAATCAGGAGAATGTGGCAAAGTGTATGTACGAGCTAGAGTTCGACAAAATTATGTTACATAATATATTTCGAGCGTTTGTAATGGGCCGAGTATATTACCAGTGCCCTACTTCAATCAAATCAAAAACAAAACAAAAGACATTTAACAGAAAAAAAACCTTAAAGAACTGTTTGTAAGTAATTAATTATGCAAAAGGCTATTCCGAGATAAGAACATCCTCTGGGTATAACAAAGAAGTTTTGAAACTTGTCAAAGACATGCTTCCGTAAACTCTGTTAACGGCGGTTTCAGACGGACGACAAACGCATGGCAGGAATTTGCGATTTGATCGCATCGCGCAATTAGGAGTATTCTTCTTTTTTTTTTTAGAGTATTTCTATTTCTCACCTAAGGTTTTAGCATCTTGTTTCATATGTCATAGATGGTAATTTTTTTGCGTATTTGTATGATCTAACGGTTGCCACCTGAATCGTAGAGAGAACACCTTGCCTGTCAAACGCATTGTAGCAATTTCAGTTGCAGTTTTCTACATTGGGAATTCGCGTTTTTGTGTCTCTAAGGTAGTTTTTAGACATATATGTATAGGCTTTTAGACATCTTCCTTTTGCTGCTCATAAAACTCGCACGAACGGTAACGCGTTTATAAATTCGTATCATCTGTATGATACCCTGAATCACTGTGGTTTCGGGAGACGCACCGAAATAAACCCGTGTACGCGATTTTGTTCGCTTGAGGCGTATAATACAGACCTGTTAGCGTATATGCAGTAGCGACGACGAAAAAATCGGTCGTCTGAAACTGCCCTCAATTGTACTGACGAACTTGAAAGTTTTGTGAAGTTCTTATACTTTATTACTAAGGGTAGGGGGTAGTTGTGTGATGTAAAAAGAACAGAACTGTTGCATGAATTTGTTCTGCTTTTGAACGCTTTAATTAAAACTGTCTTTAGTTTGTGGCGAAGTTTTGTTGCAAACTTGGTTTTGCTGTGACAAATTTTACATGGTTAAATAATATATTTTACCTACTAGGTACCTACTCTTGTATATCACTACTAATCTGGCAAATACTCATGGTCAAGGTCTCCACACGGAATGAGAGATATATTAGACCTTGAGTCCACCACGCTGCAGCGCTGGTCGGGTTAAGGACTTTGCATACCTTCAAGAACTTAAAAGAACTCTCACTTCATAATGATGTTTTCTTTCACCAAATTATTTCTTGTATACTTATTTGTTTTGTCCTTATTCCACGTATTTTTTTAAAGTATTTTTAAAAGACAACGTAAAGTAAATAACTAATTATTTTCGTTCTAAGACACATGCTGTAAAGAAATTTGCTGATGTTGTCACGACCAGCTGCCAGCTTTCCATAGGAATGACTTTTAATACATATAACTTCGAAAAGTCACTAGTGTGTTGCGCCAGGTTCAATCACTTGGACTTGGACCACTCGGTTATCACACCGCTGAGCAAAGGCCTCTCCCCTAGACTTCCAGTTACCTCGGTCGCTTGCTACCGGTCAACCGTCCAGGAAATAATATAATTTATATAAGTAATAAAAAGTATAGTTACCCATTATTATTACTACTAAGGTGTCCCTGTGGCATGGGGTGCGTCGACGGCATCGGTCGCGTGCCCTTCGGCGGGTTGCTGAAGCTCGTTTGTTGTTCGTTCTGATAACAAAGTGTAACATTGTATAACATTATATAACACTATGAAGGCAGGATCTAAAAACGTGACATAGTGGAGAATAATAATACGGTTTTTAAAACAAAATCTACACTTTTCACTAATTTAATAATAAAAGGGTTTTAAGAGATCTAAAAAAATATTAATATTTGATTGTTCTTCAAGTAAATAATCTATGGACCATCAATAGTTTCGCGTGGAAAAAAGTGTAGTAATAGCGAGGCGACTACTTTAATCAATGCGCCATAATAATAACATAAGTCCTATACAATATTTACCATTTCGAGAGCTTCTTTAGGGCGTTTACAGATGTGTTTACTTGTCAGAATATTGTCGCGAATGCTCGAAAGATGTTTTTAAGATTTTGTATGCTCTTAACGAACACATAATTAGGCTTCTTAAAAAATGTATATTTGCTTTTTGGTCAAGTGTGAGTAGTTTAACTTTTTACGTCAAATAAAAATTGTAAAGTCAAAATTATCCAAATAAATTCATTTCCTAACATCCTCTAACAACATGATTTATTGAATAAAAGCGCTATAAAAATCCCCACTAACCTGTTATATTTCTACACAATACACAATGCAGTGTTCAGGCAGTTAAGCCGTTTTGAAAGTAGCACGCTGTGACGTCACAAAGCTTTGTCACACCAAAGAATGGGTTCACACTTGACGTTATTTAATGTCACTATATGTTATAGCTTTATAAAGCTTAGTATTTCAGTTTTAAAAGGATTTTCTATGGATTAAAATTTTAGTTTGTGATTTTGTTTGAAATGAAGATCTATAAAAATTGTAAAAATACAGCGAAGTTTATGTATTGAATATATTTATTGAAATAAAAGTAATAAACTGAATGATAAAGTACATAAAAATTAAATTAGAAACATGATTTTTAATTTCATCTTCCGCAGTACTAATATGTCAATATTTTGTCGCCAAGACAACAAAAAAAGTTAATCAAAATATTAATAAAACTTAGATTCAAATTGGTATTATTTACCACGAATTCAGTTGAGAAGCCAATAAGCCTAGATGGATTTTAATTTTATTTAACAAAAGGTATCTTTGTTTATAATACCCTAGCTTAAATTCATGTTCAAAAAAGTTTTAAAAAAAACACAGTACATAAAGAAAATAACCCAATTTTAAGTTCCATTCCATGATCCAAAATCAATCATATATATCATAAGAAAACAAGCCTAACTACACAACAGTAACTCAAACGAAAATCAACCCTATACTACAGTTAATAAGAATCAAATTTCAACTCACAGGCCTCGGCCTAGGGTTTTTCCTGATCCCTCTCCTGGCCCTCGCTTTGGCTGCAAAATATATCCTTATGTAGACAAACACCATGATGCAGGACGGTATGTAGAAGCTCCCGAGCGCTGAATATATCACGTATCCTATGTCGTCTGACACCTGCGAACAAGTAAATATAGGTTAGAAAGAGAAATAAGATGTGCTGGAGATTGAGAGAGCGAGAGAGAGAGAGTATGTTTTTATTTTTTTGCGGCTGCATTATTGTTGTAATTATGGCCAGTAAAGCCTAGCTGAATGAGACATGATGTGATTTCAGTAATTTTAAAAATTTTAATACTGTCTTTTTGGTCGGGTTGAAAACAGTCGGTTTGATATCTGCCAGATTTTTTAAACTTTTTGGATGTTTGGTTTAGCTTAGTAGCTTTGAACAGTTTAAACATAAATACGAAGTAACGTAAGTATCTCAAAATACATCAAAGTTTACTTTTGCTAGTTATAGCTGTAAAATTTTTCCATACGCCTAAACTTACACAAAACCACTTGGCCCAATTGGGGTTGATACTCGAAATTCACGATATTTAATTTAATACACTACATCACATTAGTTTAATTTAAATTTTATACAAGATACATAATAGTGGATACTTGTGTGTACACTGTACTTACATACAAAAACTGCCAAAGTTTCGAAATATCTACAAATTCTTTTTAAGTTACAAGTATAACTATCACAAAAAATCAATGTCCCAACAATGTTAAAACGACAAAACCTTTTAGTAGAACGTAGTAACGCTTCACAATTCTTATTTTGTAAAATTCTTTTGAGAGAAATTTAATCTTTATCTTTTGTGATATTACAATAGAGTCTGAAATATTGGCCCGAAGTGATTCTCGCATGAAAAGTAGACTGTACCGTGCTTGATTGGACTCCGAGATTGCTAGTTATGGAGTAGGCTGGGATAAATTTCGTTATTTTATTTCACAACATGTTAAAATAGGCTTTCTTGTCTCAAATATTTATTACTATGTAAATAATGGACTAGGTTCAAGTAGCTTCTGCCGACGACTAAGTCAATCTGAAAAAAAATCCCAGGGCATAGGTATCCTATATGTTAACCCATGTTAAAATCTAATTTCGTTAAAATACGTTTATTGGTTGTGGCATGATTGAGTAACAAACATCCAAACTTTTGCATTTATACTGTAATAAGATTATTTTAATATTCAATTTATTAACCTAGATAAAAAACAAATTACTCCGCATACACATTACAATTTAAGAACACAACAATACTACCAACCTAACAAAAACAAGCCCATATAATTCCATTCGCAATTATGGCAATGGAATAGAACCATACAGCCAACGGGAATTTTCGTCCAAACTGACATCCCAGTGGGTACAGACTCGGCCTTTATTTGATCGTCCGAGTGAAGCAATGTGCCGAAACAAAAGAGAAAAGAGTATAACACAATTGTCTATCTTTGTTTAATTAAAAAAAAAGGTTTAGTGTGTGTTGTCACGTACTTTTTTAATTTGTTTGCTGGAAGTTACGTTGGCAGCATTGGGAAGGTGTTGCAAAAAGTCATGTTGTACAAAGTGGATTTAAATATTTTTGTGATTGTTGCCAGCTTTTAGGAAATTAGAATATGTTTATTCAGGCGTAACTGGTTAGATTTAAAAGTTAGAAGTGTATATAATGTTATATTATTCAGTGAGTTTCTACGTGCTTCCAGGGAATGGTAAAATCTGATTTTTATTGTTATTTAAAAGTAAAAAAAAAAATGTTTTGCAGGTCAGGTGTGCAGTCCTGTATGACAAGATGTTTCGATGTGAATGAGGCAATGGAAGTTTGTAGGGATTGTATCAAGTGGCGCTTGGTGGTCTCTGCGTACCCCTATGGGAATAAAACGTGATTTAAGGTATGTACGGTAAACAACCTAACTGGTCACTGGACTCTCAAATTCTTATAAAATATTTTAAAATTTACATTTTATTTCTACATTATAAGTCCTAAACGCCTTGTCAAAACCAGCATTATATCTGTCATTATAATTCACACTTTGTTTTAAAACAAAAGCGATCATAATCATTTTGCTATCAACTTCACACCTCTTTACCCTTTTCTTTTAAAGCTTAAACAAATTAAATGAATATTCAAACGTATTTTTATTTTTTAAATTAGCCATTAGTATGATGTCCTCCAAGCCGATATTTGGCCACAACGGCCAGTTTCATTGAACCGAACGGTGCAGGTGCGGTCATTCTATAGATGGGTAACCGCATAGTGGTGCTTGAACTGGGCGTCTCCGTGCTTCGGAGGGCACGTAAAAAGTCGGTCCTGGTTGTTGTCGATTAAGACAGTCGTTAAGCCATGTCAAAGGCCTTGCGGCTTGAATAACTTTGACACTAGGTTGAACACTACCCATACGAGAGATAGATGGAACAGAATAAGTTTTTGAATGTTTACCAGACAACTGATAAACATACTATATTCTCCTAAATATTAGGTCGGGAAAAAAGTCTTTTCGCATTATAGTATGTATGAACGTGTAATAAAATATCTTTGGCTTCAAGAAACACAAATGAGTACACGGTTCATTAAGTTTCTTTCAGTGAGCTGGTGAGGTACCCAAATATCGAGCTTTTTTATGTAGAGAAAAGATTTTATTACAAGTTCATACAATCATATTTTCATGCGAAAAGACTTTTTCCCCGACCTAATACATACTCTACAACCAGGCTCAGAACAGATACTCGTGCTCATCACACTAATGTAAAAAAAACAGTTATATCTGTTTCTGAAACATTCTTAGCTGCCTTCAAGGTACCACAATAGCAAATAATCGTATTCTCAAATCCTCCAAGGTGTCGTAACATTAAGAGACATGAGAACAGTATCGAGTACCTGTTCTGTTATTTTATTACAATTGCTGGTCTTTCGGGAGCTATGAAATGATCATGACATTAGACCCTGGAGATGAAGGGGTTTGGTCTTTTACACTGCCACTGTGGTTAAAATGGTCACCTTGCCGAAATAACTGCAGCGCCGCGTGTGCTGGGTTCAAATCTCATCAAATATTAATGAGCACAAGTATTTGTTCTGTTAAAATTATATTTTTGATGTGTTAGAGCCCTGCCTCACTAAGACGCCATGGCGGCGTCGCTGGCTACGTATCCAAGCAGTTTATATTTAAATATATGTCACCTAACTCACCTGGCGACGGTGTGGCAACGTGACATTTCAATATTAACTGCACTTAACAAGGAAGTATTTTGTGGCGTTTCGAAAATAGCGCTTTAATTTTAGTTGTAATTATTAAAGTCTAAGATTTTTTCGTTACTGTTGAAAAAGTTTTTACATTTTATACAATTGTAAGTACTGAAAAAATATTCATTGCTATCTTTCGTTCAATTCTCAAAAGTTTCAGCATTAAACAAACGATTACACTTACTTCAATTCCTTTTAACTCTTCACAATTTCCTGAACTTTTCAGTTCCGCAATCGTTTCAAATTCAATCAATTTTCAGTTTTCATTCTGAGGCATCTTTGCTCTTTTTAATATCCATTAATTTTATAGATTCTCTCTTAGTGTCGTGGTCTTTTTGCTGTAAGTGCTTTACATTGAGTAGATAATGCGTTTGCAATTTTATGTAAGTAATTTTAGTTACTATAACTTCGAGCTACTTTTAAAGTGCTACTGGTTCATTTAGCTGAAGTTACTACACACTTTTGTATTGATTAACCATACAGACCAAATTTTTGGTATGATTTTTTAAGTAGTTGATTCGGGATTTATTGTCCTGGATGGGTCGTAATTATGTTTAAAACGTTAGAAAAATATATATAGCAATTTTAAAATTTAAGTTAGCTACCAAAAGCCACAAATTATGAAAACTTGCTTTCAATCTGTCGATACATTTAAGCCTTTGCAAAGAAAACGTTGCACTTTAAAGGCCATAAGATCCAATTAACATAAAACCCTTCACGCCTTTCTGGTTCTATCTCAGCAAGACTACCACACGTCGCATTCACCACATCCAAACTCCCTTCAAGTTCATCCGAGCGTCACCACCCTTCGTCCTTCGAAACATTTCACGCGTCCTTGATTCCCTTCAAAATAACCTTTACTTAAGCTTTTAACATTTTTTCTTCTTAATAGGAAATTACGGAGCTCCAAACGATTTCATTATACGATCCAAAGACAAAAGTCATTTTGCAAACGGAAGAACTGTTACATTCGATAAGTGTTACAACAATGCAATATAGACTTAATGTTTAGAAGAACACGGTTCATTTTCGTACTGTGTATCTGTGATTACATTTGGGTAAGTGTGTTTTGGGTGTGGTTTGAGTTTTAGAGGGCTGTTTGAGTTTCGTGCTGTTAGGAACCACTTACAAGTCTTGTATTGAGTCGTTATTGATCATTTTTACATGGGAAATAGGACTGTGTTGCAATAGTCTTCATCTACAAATGCTGGACATTCAAACAAAGCACTTGATTGTCTGTATCTTATTTATAGTTTTGACTTTATTCAGATTAATAATTCCTAAGTGAAAAGCAAAGTAAAATCGCTGTGAAAAACATGATTGAATGTAGTACACTTTTTACAGTTTTATGATTTTTAAGCTTATTTACAGTGTGTCTAAATGTCTGAAATGTATGCATCTTTTCACAATTTATTCTATGGCTGAGGACTTATTCCCAATGTTAAGGATAAAGGTCAATGCATGGATAGGAAAATTGCAATACATATAATCAAGTCATTTCTATACAATAAAGTTGGTTCATATAGAAACGCTTGATTAAGTTTAATTCGCGTAAACGGCTGCCTAAAAAGCTTTTAACTCGTTAATTGTTGCTGCTCAAATTATCCTGTATACATCAGCCCTTTCAAATTCTTTCACTTTTATAAATGATGCGATGAAACAGATAATTATATAAAACGGATACTGCCTTATAAACGATCGTTCCAAACTTAGTGTTAAATTCCTTTTGATCTTCATAAGGAAAGAAATAAGAGGATAAGGGTGCAAACAATGTTAGCCTTTCAACCGGAAAATATGAAGGAGGAAAAATTTAAGTATCTTTTATTATTTCCTTAAGCTGTAATTTATACTTCGAATTATTTGGATAAAAACTGTTTATGGACCAGTTATATGATTATTTTACTTTTGTTTGACCCCACAAGTGTTGTGTTCAGTTTGTTTAAGTGTAGGGGAAAATAGGAATTCGTATGTATGTTGCTTAGAGAAGGAGTAACTTTTGCATAAAAGGGGTTCCAATATTATTCCAGTTATTATGGTTCAACAACGTATTAGTGAGACCTGGAATGCACGATATAATTAAGTATAATTGAGATTTAGATGTATGTCCAAAAAAAGGCGGAGCAAGTAGGCAATCGTGTACTTGATATGTCTACGGTAGACGGTCTCTATTAAAAAAAATCTATCGCTAGCATATAAAACTCTACTAAGTTGTCGTACTATTAATGTAGTATTCATCCAAATGTTATTAATTTATAGAATATTTATTCTCCTATCGTAACATTCGCTTGTCGCTCACATCTAAACCACGCAATCTAGTTTTAATTAGAACATCTTAGAACCTAAGGCGACTGTTATACACGGTGTAAGTGTTTTAGCGGTAGGCTAAGAACTGACATTGGCTTTTGAATGGGTAGAGCATTACTGAAACATGTTTTCACAACTTTTACAATGCCTCCAGGCAATTTATTCGTTAAGAAAATGTCATTTCGACTCGACCGTAATAAAATAAAACAATTTCGTACAAAGATTTCTTAAGAATGCATGAACATGTGTACTACTTATGTATGGCTCACGCAAGGTACTATTCTGGGTCCAGTAATAGTTGAGTATTGAGTTTTGTTGGGCAGAGTTCCAAACGTTGAACTGTAACTAAGCATTGCTGCAACAGGAAATCTTTTGGGGATTCATTGTAAACTGTTGGAGAATTGGCACAGGAAATAGGTACAAGACACGAACAGGGTTAACAAGTTAAATAATCTTTTCCGTTCAAATTTTAAAGTTTTATTTAGTCCGGTTGTTTACTCTTAAAATAACCGAATTGTTTAAGAATATAATGCAATGGGTAAAATTAGGGGGACTTAAATATTATAGTTATTTCAAAAAGAGGTTGTATTATTTTTTTACCACAAATGCTTGTGTTCTTTTATTTATTTGTCCAGTAATTAACTGTATAAAAATATAAAAACCAAACAAAAAATAAACATAGATTGCCTATTTGGGATTTGTAAAAACCAATCACATTTTTAGATACAGCTTTTGACGCAACATAAAAGGGGATTAACACAATTTTTCATGCATAAAATTACATTATCATCATACCAATAAAGTCAAAGGCTCAATTTGATACACAGTCATTAAGCAGTCCATAATTACAAATTTAAACGAGAAAATCTGAAAATGAGCACTTCACAGTTGATTCTGGGAAAAGGCAGCAGAAATCGCAAAACGAAGGTGTGGTACAAACGGGGACTGTAATAAACCAATTTGAATCGCAAACCAGATAACAGACAACACCGTTTTAAATCTCGGATCAGCGAAAACTCAATCCAATTACTATAAAACGAAAGATACGATAACAATTTTGTTCTATTCTATTACCTTTATAATCGTTAATATATCGGCAAATGTTGCGGAAAACTGATTCTGTCTGAGATTAAGTAAATGATATTGAGTTTCATGATGGTGCTTAAGGGAGTTGTGTTGGAGGACACACCTTTCGAATTTCCGTCTTCTGGATATGGTTTTCTTGATAAAGATTGTTTGGTAGGATATTGTTATTGTTGTTTACTTTTGAGTCTGTTGAAAGACTATTATTTTGGTGGTTGATATCTTAAGCATCGAGTTGCGTCGAGTTATGAAGTTTGACTTCCATTTACATTTCATGTACCAAAACTGCACCTCATGTGTTTTATAATACTGTGTGTTGACCAAAAAAAAGATGGGTAAGTGTTTTTATAACTATTGTTATGCAGTCAAATTATAGATTTACAAGGCTAACTAAACATCAAACGACTGAGAGATTGTTAAGTTCTTACATATCACTACATAATCTACATATACCGAATTTTGATAGCAAGACAAATGCGTCTTTGGTTGTTATTATCTCCTTAATCACTGCGTCAAACATAAGAAATAATCTACAGTCGATAAAGCAATCCGAAGTCATAATAATTCAGGCAACAAATAATCGCATTAACTCCAATCGGACTGTAGTGATGAATCAATGCCATGCGCAATCACATTCATCTTAATTGGAAGGCCAAGGCTAAGAGAATACTGAAATATGGCCCAGACAAGACTCAGAAAATAGCACAGACAGATACGTCTAACAAAGACGGCTAAACCATAAATTTACCAAATAACATTCTCCAATTGTACTCTGGGCTAAAAGAACTCGCACGACAAAGCTAGTATGCAATAAATAAAAATAAAAGCCTCTAGAGGAGGGTTAGCAAAAAAATACTTTATTAAATACAATCGCGCTAATGCAACGAAACTGTGGTCGGGGTTTTTTCCGTTGTATAAAAAACAAGGGATCTTTTTCTTAAGTGGTAACGGTAGCAGAAAAAGGGAAATGTTTTTTTAGTTTGTTGAGTGTTTTAGAGATTAACATGTCATTTGTTTTGCATAATGTTGTTAGTGCATGTTCCGCGTCGTTAGTATTTAAAGGCTTTAAATTCTTGTTGTAATAGTTTTGGAATGGTACAGCCGTTAGCGTTTGTACGCTAGTTCTTGGTAAATGTTGATAGGCTCTATATAGCTGGAAACTACATACATATGCGATGAAATGTAGGCATTGCTATATTTCTACCCGTTTGCCGATGAATATGTATAATATCTTAAGGGCCTTAGATGCAAATGGGCTTAGATAGCCAAGATGGAATATTGTATAGTATGTCGGTTTGCTTTGACAGAATATTCAGCTTCTGGACTGAATCTAGTTGACCTGAAATAAGTGCTTTCTCACACTACGTGATAAATAGTTGCTAGTTCTGAAATTATATCCATGACCTGTAGAACTATGTAAATTAACATTTCTCTCATTATTTAAAGTTGAGAAAAGAGCCGTATGGGTCTATAAGTCTGTGGGTAAGACCTTTGTACTGGTGAGCATAGGGACGCTGATAGGGGTAAAAGAAAAAAGAAACAAAAATTGAGTGTATAAAATTCACTGCCTTAATTGAAAAAAAATCTTTTTCTGAAATCTTTAGCTGTAGGAAAAAAAGAACAGTTTGCTGCTAAAAAAATGGTACTGAAAGAGGCTGACACCTAAAAATCTCTTCCCACTATATAAATATAATTAAGAATAAAACACTAATTCTTAGTAGAACCATCTCCATGGAGAATAAGACTCAACTTATGGCAAACAAACAGTGCTCGATAAAAACTAATTACTTACATTGAAAGTTGTGTAGTTTGTTAATTACATCGATTTGTTGGCAAATTAATGTTAAGCAGTTCGGCTTAGCATTCATTAGAGAATGTTGTGCTTGATAATTAATTGATTTGTTATAGATATTAGGGGAAGGAAGACATGTTTATTGCTTTATGAAATACATAAATATGACTGTTATACCAGAAGAAGTAGGCAGATGCATATGAAATACACTCATGTTCAGACATTACAATGTTAGTCCCATATTAAAGGGAGCAAATCTATTGCTTTTTACCGGGCATGTTACGGGAAAATTTCCTTATAAATAAATTTGAAAACTTATAGCACTTTGCCTAACTCGGGAATCGATCTCGGGATCTCATGACCAGTCAGATATGCCTTCAAAAATCCAAAAATTTTAAATATAAAGTGTTTAAAATCCATTGAAAGATATCTTGATTTGTAATTTGATAAACAAATCTTTCAACGGATTTGTAAAATAATTATCTGCATACCCTGCGATCAAAAATGTAGATCCTCTACCTTACACAAAAGTACAGAAAATACTCCACAAAAAGTCTGTATTTTCGCTCATTTCCTGCAATCCGTCCGTCTCTTACGTGACATAATTCTCGGAATCAATGAGCGCGTACACATCAGAGTAATGCACTTATCTTGTACGGTATCAAGCTGATTAACTGTACTGCTCACCCTCTATACGCTGTTGTCATTGTATACTAGTTTTGGAAGACTTTAATCTCTTGCAATGTGTATTATATACCAGCCTAGCCTTTCTTCCAAACTATGTTTGAGTCGACTTCCAGTCTCACCGGATGCCATTGAAATATCAGTATTTTACATGGAGCGATTGCCTATCTGATCCAGTTACCTGGGTTATAACACGATACCCTTCAGTAAGACTGGTTGTCAGACTTCCAAGCTTCTGACTACTGTTAACGACTGTCAAAGATCTTTGAAAATGACAGCCAGGACCCACAATTTACCCTCTATACGCTGTAGTTATTGTACACTAGATTTGAAAGACTATTTTATATCTCTCGCACTGGTTACCGTAATATACAACTGTCAATTACGTATTATAATAATGCCGTTATATTTTCAATCTTACATGCATGTACGATTAATATAGAATTCTAGATTTTTACAAATTTCAAGTACTGTGTTAAAAAAAAAATCTGTGTAAATCCTGAATTTTTCATACCTAGGCCAGCCGCGAGTCTTCAAGACTCTCTATTAAGTCCCTATTGGCTCATCATAACTTGATGGACCAAAGTCAACAAGACTTAAAAAAGCTTGTAACAAAAATCGTTTCAGTAGCAAAAATTAAAATTAGGCTGCCGACTTTCATACTACCTGGGTCCGCAGATTCTTGTTTTGCACAATAACCGAACAAGCATTCTTTCTTTATCCAAACTGTAATGTAATGTAATGTACATGTCTCATGCACCAAAACAAATGTTTTATTTTCACACAAAGATTTAATAAATGTCTTTCCTTGCATATTAATGCATACACATTTCACCAGAAACATAACGGGCAAATTTGTCTACCGCCATAAACTTTGTTATACTCTATCTCTGTCTAAATCTACCTAGCTCGCTCTAACGACGTATTTTATAGAATCAATGGGGTGTATCAGAGTAATGCACTTGTCGTGTAAAAGGGTGTGCTGCTTATGCTCTGAATGATCAATCGTTATGATTATGACAAGATTTTTATGTTTCTTTTTTGGAGAAAATCTTTTGATGTATCATATTTATCAGTAGCGGGATTTCCTATACTCGGAGACTCACTTTCGAGTATATAGACATTTGAAAGCTAGTTTTAGTATTTATAAATCTATACTAATATCAGAAAATTATACAGTTTGTTTATATGGTTGAATGCGCTAATATCAGGAACTACTGGTGCGAATTGAAAAAATATTTTACTGTTGGATAGCCTAATTATTCAGGAAGACTATAGGCTATAAAACATCACGTTACGACCAATCTGAGCAGAGTACCAGTCGAAACTGTTACAAAAACGGGGAAAGTTATGACCCATTCTCTCTTATGTGCCGCAAGCGAAGTTGCGTGGGTCAGCTAGTATATACAATAATATACATATATAAATATCAGACACATTTTTAAATAGTAAAACAGAACTGCCACTCGTGAAGAGTGTATCATCGATGGGATCAAAAATCCCATGGGAATGAAATTAATGGGATAAAATGGACGAAGTCCTTTAGTACTTTAAATAAATAGAAACTCCACTATACAATAATTTTCCACATGATTCTCTATTATAAATGGAGTAAATGACAACAGTTCGTGTAATATTGTCGTTTAAACCGAGACGATATTAAAAGTAAACATTGTGTTCTGTTCATCATCACGTCGCGAGATTTACAATCATTTAGCTAATGTGGATGTGCTATTATATTGTGATAGAGTTGCGTAATATTACGCTTATAGAGTAGATGGTCTGTGAAGAAGCAGAAATAAATAAATAAATAAATATTTTGGGACATCTCACACACGGTCATTTGATTCCAAACTAAGCAGAGCTTGTACTATGGTAACCAAATAACTGATAAACATACTTATATACTTCTAAATAAATACTTATATAGATACATTAACATCCAGGCTCAGAACAAATATTCGTGCTCATCACAGAACAATTTGTAGACCTTAGATGTAAAGGTTTAGTAGGTGCAATGTAATTGAAGCTTCCACTTTTTCAGTCTAAATCAAGCATCTGCGTAGACCATGCCTTGACATCAAATCGGTTGCAATATGGACCAGTGAGTTATTTTTAATTAAGAAAAAATAAATAATACTGGTAACCGCCCCTGTTGGTAGTGTATTCGACTGCCGATCATGATGCTTCAGGTTCGATAACCGGTTCAGGCAAAGTACCATATATCTTTTCCAATGTATATTAGAGCCTTTCTCAAGAGTAGCAGCGGTAAATTACAGTGTGACTATTACATGGGAATAACACTACGAAACGTGGTTATACTTCATGCACCTCTGTCTACACCTTTGGGTATAACAAGCGCGATATTTTGTATGTTTATATTCATCTTAATTTGCTGGACGTTTTGGTACGAATTGTATTATAATCGTTCAATAACACATTGATAATAAGTGCCTGTATAAAAACTGTTGTTCTAAAATGTTAACTTTATTGATCGCGTATCTCACTCACTTATTCTGCGTCTACAATACCACATCTATCCTTTCACACATCCCAGTACCCACTATACGACATTGCTTTTCAGATTAATAAGGAATTAAGATTTCGGTTTGTTGTCATTATACTCTGTATAATGTGTATACACTTTATACATTCAATGTATATACACTTTATACGTGTATATACACGTGTATGTATACGATGTAATTGGTAGCTTAACGCTAGTTTACTGAAGTATAAGCAGGATTGAGTAGTGTGTGTTCAGTTTAAGATGTTTTGGTTATTGTATAATGTGTAGCTCAGTATTTTATAGGTAATTAGTTTGTTTCCTTTTATACGATAACATATTAGCGGGGACTTGTAATTCGCCGACTGTTGCGTTGTCATATCTTTAAATTCAGTTATTTTTATTTCTAAAAATAAATATATGTTTCCTTTGATTTTGTTTGTTTTTTTGCCGTATGGTTAGTGGTCAACCTAGTGTCAAAGTTGTTCAAGCTACCCGAAGACCTTTGACATGGCTTAACGACTGTTATATTAATTGACAACAACCGGGACCGACTTTTTACGTGCCGTTCAATAGTCCAGTCATTATAGTAAGTTCACCTCGGAATTCGAGATACCCAGCTGTAAATCTGTAAATACTTGTATATTGACATCCTAAAAGTTGTCTCAAAACCTACATATGGTAGGGTGTACGCAACTATAAAATTTCAAGGTCAAAGGTAACAAAAACCGGTTTTTTTCGCTTTTTTTGTAAATATCTCATTTCCTATGGATTTTTTGCTATGTGTATTCATTATTAATATTGTACAGTATAAAATTATCTACAAATTTTGTTTGAAAACATTTTTTTTACGGTGAACCGTTTTCGAAATAGAAACGCAACTGGCTATAGGCGCCTACTGTTCTGTTAAAACTATTAATGAAATATTAAAATTAATCACACAGTTATCCACTCAATTCAGTTAATCAACATAAAATATGAGTACAATATTGAAACATAATCGTAGTAAACGTGTCACAAAAATGATTAAATTTTGCTCATTTCATTTGTTTCGCTTAATCGAAAATTGATTGGTGACATTATTTATATGAAAACAGTTTTATTTCGGCTGTCTGTCCGTTGATGGTTTAATATTTAAATGAGCCGTTTAAAGATTTATAGCCGAGTGATATCATTTTGCGTTCGGATGAATACAATTTAAAGTAATGTATTTAATTTAAAAATTATAGCTTTATTCGGTGACTTTTCTACAGTGGTTAATTAAGTTTTTAATGTAAAATCACTTGAAGTTCTTTCGAAACACGCTAGGAGCGCTTATTATTGTTGCATATTGGCCATCAGGATCAAACATTTTCTTAGTATCTTCCCACTGTTGGGCAAGTGTTTGGGCAAGTGTAATTTGGCATGTAGTAGTAGTATTTTTATTATCAGCCAAGAAAATATCCTTATATTATTTTTGAGTAGTTTTGCGAAAATGAGTCTAAAATATAGAACCTAAATATTATGAGAAATGAGAAAACTCTGAGTATTTAGTACAGTTTAGTTTCAATTTATATTTGTAATTAATAAATGAATCAATTAAGAAATTCTATTTTAATTTGTTATTGAACTTCAAAGTCAGCTTTCGTAAACGTTTTGCAATTTCTTTATTTCATAATTGAGAGTTGTAATTTGAAATAATAATAAATTATTGATTAATTTAGGTACTACCTTAGTGGCGCGGTCGGTAGTGTATTCAACTGCTGGTCTAGAGGTCTCGGGTTCAATTCCCCGACATCAAACTTGAAACCTCATGATATTATTTCACGCTTGTTACACCCGGAATGTAAGCAGAGCTGCTCGAATATACATTGACGTTTTGCAGTTACTATTGTTAGTACATTTTAATAGAAGACTAGCCTACTGTCGTTTATCCGGCACATTACCAAACTCCAAGCTACTTATAGAGAAATAATTTAATATCAATTAGAAAATATGAATAGTAATCTATCCGACCTGAGAATTGGACCTGAAACCTCATGTTCAGCAGACGAATATATAACCGATTGCGTCACAGGCAGTCAAGGCAGTCAGTCTCGTTCGTTTAAGAAATTTCGTTTCAAAGAACGAGAGTTACCCACTGGTGTGTACATAGCTTTTCTCTTACATTTTCAAAGTTTTAACTTCGATTTATTTCTGGAAAGGATATTCTTGGGTTTCCTTTAAGTAAGCAAACTTGTTCAACAAAAGTTTCGGGGCTATTTCAGTTCAATTTTCCTGTATAAAGGTCAGATGCAGACGTTATGAGGGTTGGCAAATAAAATATAGAAAGGCACACTTTTTATAGTTTGAATGCCTCCGTGGCGCAGTGGTTTAGGTCACCACCCCGCTACCATTGTGTCGTGAGGTCGTGGGTTCGATTCCCACACGGGACAATTATTTGTGAGAACCACAAATTATTGTTTCGTATCTGGTTGTACTTTGTGTCCGTTGTTTGTATGTTTGTAAAAGTCCTCGCAACACAAGTGCAATTCTTAGATCGGGAGCAGGCTTTTAAAAAACAAATTGTGTAACTAACATTGTAAATGACAAAACGTGAGTGTATCTTTGCCTACATCTTTGTTTATAACAGGCATAAAAACAAAAATAAATAATTTACAATTTATAATTGCAAATTAAATACAAAATTAAAAAACAACACACTATATTAATAAATCATTACTATGCAAGGCGCGGCCACCATCTGTATTCTACAGGGTGTGTCCGAGCTCGTCGTGTCTATGACGTCATAACAGGGGGTGTGGCGCGGGGAGGGGGCCTGTTCCGCCAGATTACTCCCGGCAAAGGTTTTAAGTATAACCAGTGGAAGCTTAACTTGTACGCATTTAACTTTTAAGTTTAAAAACAAGAGTAGTTTGATTACTGTAAAGTATTTTTTGCGTCATAAATAAAAGTAATTGATACAATACTTATTACTTTAAATAATATTTTTTTTATAATATTACCTTTTATACACAAAGGTGTAGTTACATGTGTTTGAAATAAATCCACGGACAGTGGAAAAGATAGTCGAAACGACCACATACATGTAATATTCCGGTCTCTCAGACAGTCAAAATCCAAAAATTACTTGGACTGTGAAACCGATAACCAACACGACCATTGGGAGGACAGACGGCTTTACATGCTCAAAGAAAACACACACGACACGACACATTTATGTAGTATTCTCATCAATAGATATAAAAATTCTAGTTATTTTCCCCTAACCCGGAATTCAAACCCAAGACCTCTGTAAAACAGTCGCCTACACTACCGACCGAGTTAATCCTATAATATAATTAATCCTTAGTAGATATAGTAGCCAAGTAGTTCGTATCCAACCCTTCCCTGTCCCTTCATTTTAACGTAAGGGCCTTTCGAAAAGCAATTTTCAGTATAAACACTTGTTATAAAGGGCTACCGTTATTTATTGTTCAAATATTATCGTTTGCCACCCTACGGGACCCTAATTGAAAAGATTATGGAGTCTTTTTGTTAGCCGGCTGTTTAAAATGCAGTCTTTCGGTCTTCTGCCAGAGATATTCAAGCAGCTTGAAAACTACTCATGTAGCGAGACAACTTAGTAAAGATCTTTGGTTAGAACGATTCGTTCAGATTATAATAAAGGGTTCTGTGTATTTCTAAAAAAAGTAGTTGTATTAAAGACGGAAATTTATACACCTTCACCATCCGTGAACCTAGCATACAAGTCTCTTTACACTTTACCATCTGTACTAAGTTGCCGGACTACTTGCACCGGCTAAACGATCAGTGGGTTAAGCAACCTTGAACGCGGACTGTATATTGATAGTCGACTAGTTATGGTATATTATAACGTATCAGTATCTGATCTGACCGTATACCATAAACTATTTTCTTTAGGTAATTTTTAGTTAGTCAACTGACTGTATCGACTACACAAAATCGCGCTACAAATCAGTTACCAAAGCAATATTTTGTGGAATGGTGGTTGTTTAACCCATAGATTATATTATTTACAAACCGGCAAGCGCAACTGGCTATATGTTCATTGTTCAACCAGCTCTTAACATAGTGATTAATCCTTTTAATGATTCGTAGCACATTACTATTTAACAAGCTGTTAAAGTGTTGCGTAAAAATGTGAATATTTATCAAAGAATGGTTCGAAAATGTCTTTGATTACGTTCTTGTTGTTTTTATGTAAGTTTATTTCTTATTTGAATTCAAATGTGTTACATATTTTAGAAAGCATTTTTTAACCCTGTACTGTCCCTCTGCTGGGCAAGGGTCTCTTCCCGAGGGATCGAGGGAGGGGTTAGACCTTGAGTCCACCACGCTGGCCAAGTGGGGGTTAAAGAATTTCTAGCCTGCAAGAAATGCGTTAAACAACTTTTAGGCATGCAAGATTTCATCACTATTTTTATAAACACATAACTTCAAAAGTTATCGTTGTTTTGCTACGGGCCCGACTTGTCGGCCATTTGGTTATTACTTCTCATATTCATATCAAATTCTAATCATGATTAATTTCTTTCAGTTACAGTCGACATTATTCAAAGTCAGAAACCCGTGAACAAATCGCTTACAAATGATTCCTTTTTATTCGACAATATGACGGACATCAGTATCAGTAATTTCAACACCAGCGCTATAGATTTGAACCGCTTCAGAAAAAAACTAGTTGACCTTTTCGAAGGAGTCCGAGGGTTGGAAACTCGTCGTCAATCAAGCATAGGTTGGCAACACGGAAGATATTATTTCGATAAAGCACATAAATCCAAAACTAAAAGAGTTCTCGTCGATAATATGCTTCAAATACTATACATGGCTCGACATAAGTTAAAGTCTTTGCAAGCTAGCCCTTATTTCGATAGTACTACGACGGAATTTCGAATTGCATACGCGTATATGATGGCACGTCGTTGTTGCGCTAGGATTGGTATCATACATAGAGTACATATCACTGATTCAGTGATGTATACCGCTATTCTTCAGTATCAATTAATACTTCATCATAAAGCTGCAAGATTTCATTATGAGTTTGTATATTTGTACTGGGTATTGATACAAATAGATGATAGTTATAAAAGGCGTAAAAAGTTTGAAGGATTTACTGGTGCTGCATGATAAACGATTGATAATAATATATAACATCTAGTTTTATTGTTCTATTTTTTATCTTACTAATATTATAAATGCGAAAGTTTGTGAGGATGTATGTACGTACGGACGTTTGTTACTCTTTCACGCAAATACTACTGAATCGATTACGATGAAATTTGGTAGTAGCTGAAGCCCCAGATTAACACATAGGCTACTTTTTATCTCGGAGTTCCCGAGGGATCGGGATTTACACGGGAAGGGTTTACGCGGACGAAGTCGCGAGCGGCCTCTAGTTAAATAGATAAAATAAGAAAAATTTAAAACAACAATCTAGTGTTATTCAACTTTCGTATCAAAATCCCGCAGAATTGTTCTTTTCGTATAGTTTTATACTAGTTGTCATAATTTGCGAGGTTTTTCGTGTACTCCGTGCAACTTTTGAAAGTTTTCCTTTGCAACATTTTTCATGAGTACCGTCGTGTAGTTTCGTTACATTGTATTAAAATTTGAGAAGAAAATACACATATTTTTGGAGAACAAACTTACATAGTAGTCTAACTATGTATCTATATACCTATGTATAAAGATTGATCCCTATTTCCCTTGGTCACGCCATCACGCGTGAACGGCTGTACCGATTTCACTAAGTCTTTTTTATAATACTTATACCTTCAGCTAGTATAAAATAAATTCCATAATTGATCCAGTCTCAGCATAGGTAGTAGCCCTAGTAGTAAAGTACACTAGAAGAGAATGAAATACACCCACGTCTATGTAATAGGGGCGAGCATATTGCCATTTACCGAATGTATAAATTAATAAATATTGTTGGATATCTCACACACGGTTATTTAATTCCAAACTAAGCAGAGCTTGTACTATGGTAACCAAATAACTAATAAACATACTTAAATACTTCTAAATACATACTTATGTAGATATATTGACAACCAGGCTCAGACCTAATACTCGTGCTCATGACACAAAGATTTATCCCGGGTGAGATTCGAATCCACCACACGCAGCGCTACGGTTATTGCGGCGAGGTGACCACTTTAACCACTGCGCCAAACGTCAAATGTCAACTAGAGAGGCTAATAGCACTTTGCCCGACCGGGGAATCGAGCCCGCTAGCCACCACCACCAGTGGCAGTTATTCATATTCATAAAAACATAATATATCACTGTTGTGTACATATTTATTATATTTATATAACGAGTTAGGGCACCATTTCCGCCGCGGTACGTTCTGTCATATAAAAATTGTGAACATGTGTCATCCCACCGAAATTCTCTCTGCAAGAAGTCGTGCTAGTGATGTGTACGTATCGATGTTTTACTTATCGATAAAATATATTATTTTATTAGGATTACTGCGACTGTGTGCTACGGTATATGATTTTAGACAGATCATATCATTGGACAACTCACACACGGTCATTTGATTCCAAACTAAGCAGAGCTTGTACTATGGTAACCAAATGACTGATAAACATACTTATATACTTCTAAATACATACTTTTATAGATAAATTGACATCCAGGCTCAGAACAAATACTCGTGCTCATCACACAAAGATTTGTCCCGGGTGGGATTCGAACCCACCACACGCGGCGCTACGGTTGTTGCGGCGAGGTGACCGCTTAAACCACTGCGCCAAATTTTAGACAGATATTTGTTAAGTTTTATATTACGCAAGCGGAGCCACAAGGTTCAATTAGTCGTACTAATGTTATAAAACCGATAGTTTGTAATGATAGATGTATGTATGTTTGATACAGTTTTTCACAAAACCACTGTGCTGTACTGTAGTTAGTTTATAATCTGGATAAAACATATAACACTTTTCACCCCGTTTTGTCTTTGACAGTCGTTACCAGTAGTCAGAAGCTTGAAAGTCTGACAACCAGTCTTACCGATGTGTATCGTGTTATAACAAAGTTTGTGGAGGTCCGACAGGTAGTCGTTCCATGTAAAATTCTGGTATGCAGCTGCATCCGGTGAGACTGGAAGCCGACTCAAACATAGTTGGAAGAAAGGCTATGTTGATGATATTTTTTACGCCGGGATTTTTTTTACGCGGGCATAGCGGCGGGCAGTAACTATAGTCTTTAAAATATAGCTTGATTAGAATGACAGATGTCAAACTGTTTTGACTAGGGTTGTAGAAGTATTGATCAAAATCGATAGCGAAAAAATCGAATCTAAAATAATTATATTCGATTCAATTATTTTTGAATTAGCTTTTTACTAATTGTTGTTGTGAATCTTATTGTTTAAGCAACTTCGTATAGGACGACCAGCCCTACTTTTAACACCGCACGGAGACCTCTCCTAGTTTAGTATTAATTAGGATCTCTTAAATAAAACAATGAAATTAAAGTTAAATAAAATTAATTTATTCAGTTAATGGTGCAATTCTGATGATAGGGATGAAGATGATAGTAATTAGGATGCGCAGTTAATAGTGGGCATCATAAATCAGTATCATCCTCATCGCTATCATCAGAATCGCTGGAACAATCTTGGAGATTAATTATTAATTCTTGGTCACGAATAGTATCAAAGTGTACTTCGCGATTAACGATTAATCAGATGATTTACTCTTATCTTAACTTATCTATTGTGTCTCCTCACTAAAATTTTTGCAACATGATGTAGCCTTGTAGAGAGGTTGAAAATTATTAGGTTTATTGTTAAGACTAAAGAAAATAGTACTGATTTTTAGTTTAAAGGCTGATTGTATTGAATTATTCTGATTTCTTATTGAGGATCTGTATTTAAAAATAGTTATAATGCTAGACAAGACAGATTTTTCGTGTTTCAATTTGTAATACTCGTTAGACGTCACTACAAAGTTGTGTGCTCTGTTTTGCTTAGAACTGTCATTTTAATCAAGCTATATTTTAAAGAGTATAGTCTTAGTATTTCGACTTTCTGTAATAGAAGTAAAGATGAAAGGCTTTCTACGGTTCATAGAAAATTAAGATATTATACTAGTGATTACCCTGAATATAAACTTTTAATTAGTAATGCTAAAGTATTAATTATTAATTAATGGACTTATGTCCGAAGGGGACTTCCTTCTGGGAGTTCTAAGCTCTTTGTGAAATGTAATATTTTGACCTCTAATGACCTTAAATTAATAATTACTAGAAGTAATCTATCTAAAATCTCAAAGGTGACTGACTGACATAGTGATCTATCAACGCACAGCCCAAACCACTGGAAGAATCTAGCTTAAATTTGGCATGCCGGTAGATGTTATGACGTAGGCATCCGCTAAGAAAGGATTTTTAATAAATTCCACCCCTTTTACATTTTAAAACCACGATCAGAATTACCAATCGATACATCATCACATCACCGTAAAACAAATATGTCCGTGTAAAAATACGCTTACATAAAGTGTGGAATAAACTGAAGGAACGAGCATTCGCTTCGAACCTTCAATATCTTACATAACTTTACAATATAATAATATATTAAAGTCTGTCTGTTACACTTTTACCACTAAATCGCTAAAAAAACATTTATAACATACATACATACAGACATAATAATGAACGTTATACCTGAAGGTTAAAGTAGAAATGTATAAAATACAACCACGTTTGGCTATTAACTATGTTAGTCCCATGCAATAGGGGGCCAGCATATTGCTATTTACAGGGCACGTAAACGAGATATGTACAAAATTAAAAAAAAAATAGATTAGAAAAGACCAATAAGCACTTTCCAGAAACCGAACCCGAGGCCTCATGATCAGCAATCGGATACATTACCGACCATGGCAGAAAGGTAATTAATGCTATTTTTTCAAAAACCAACCGCTAGTCTAAACTACTAGACGAAGGGATTGAACATAGTACGCGAACAGAGCTACGTAAGTAAACTAGTCTTACACAACTTTACGATACAATATCTATAAACTATAAAAATATTGTGTATTTCTCTAACGTTTTAAAGTATAAAACTTTTATCGCCTTGATTCTTTCGCTGACATGTTATTTTACAATTGCAATCTCGCAATAGTTTTGGAACTGAATGGTTTCAGCAGTTAAATAGTTTATAGCGTGGCGTATTTACTTTATTAAAGTGTTCTTACAAAGATTTTGTTACCAGATTTAATCTGAAAAGCGGCCAGTTTAAGTACTGTACAGCGATTTTCAAAGTCGGTACTATGAGTTTGACATTTCAAATATACTGCAAATTAGTTCCTATGATGCCCGCTAGAGGCGTTGCATAGGTTATCATACAAAAGCTCATTAAAATTTAATTTGGAATGTATTAGTTGTGTGATTTTTTAGGTAACAGTAAAATAAACAATTGAAGTACAATGAAACAGCGAGTAAATGGTGAGATGTTTTTGAATAATATTGTAGATACGATACTACTTTTTAAATTAACCGATTTGAGATCCTCCTAAGGTTTTACAGTTTCACGTTTTCAGATACATTATGTTAGACGCTTAGTAGAACTAATAGATTTTTCATATAAATAAACGACACTTAATTTTCCTGCGGTTTTCATCAATATATAGAACAATTCCTGAGGAAGGTTAATGTGTTTATTTTTTTAAGCTTGAATGTAAAATAATTTTTTGACCCAAGCGAGGCCGGGGTAGGCCTCCTCACAAAACGAAGGAGAAGATAGGTCTTGAGTTTAACTAATATTAGTTTAATTTATTTACCTTATTTATCATATAATTTACTTTTTACTTCGTAATATAATAAGTATAGAAGTAGATTATAGTGAAAGACAGGATAGGCCTTGTGCTTAACTAATATTTATTTAATTTAATTACCTTATAGATCATATAATTTACTTTTTCTTCATAATATAATAAGTATAGAAGTACATAGATTATAGTGAAAGTCTGCGACATATTCTCCCCAACCCGTTATAATATGCTTCTAATAAATTATCTTTGCCACACGCTCGTAAAAACGAATATGATAACATACGGGCGTTTATTTAAGGCGGCCCCGCTACTTGTAAAAAAAAAGAAGAAAAGAGAGGTTTTACGCTAAACTCGAAACATTTTTTATTCATTAAAATATTAGATTCATAAACTACATGTTACTAATAGTCCGACAATTTAGAAGAAAGCCCTGTTTGCAAGTTTCTAGGCTTGTAAAAGTATACAAAATTTAGAATTTAGAGCTTCAAAGACCCACATGCCTATTTTATGCAGCTGCAGCTTGTTTTGTAAGCTATTTTATTTTGAAACCGCACTTTTATCAATTACTACCTAACACGTGCAACTTCGCTTGCGTCACATAAGAGAGAATTGATCAAAATTTTCCCCTCTTTTGCAATACTTTTTACTAGTACTCTGTCCCTTTTGGTCGTAGCGTGATGATATATAGCCTATAGCCTTCCTCGATAAATAGGCTATCTAACACTGAAAGATTTTTTCAAATCGGACCCGTAGTTCCTGAGATAAGTGCGTTCAAACAAACAAACAAACAAACAAACAAACTCTTCAGCTTTATAATATTAGTAAAAATAATCTAGATGAACCGCGCTTGCCAAGGCTTTCCACTAAGTTAGTTTTCCTCCGTGGCGCAGTGGTTTAGGTCACCACGCCGATACCACTGCATCGGGAGGTCGTGGGTTCGATTCCCACACGGAGCAATTATTTGTGCGACCCACAAATAATTGTTTCGGGTCTGGTTGTGCTTTGTGTCCGTTGTTTGTATGTTTGTAAAAGTCCCCGCGACACAAGAGCAATTCTTAGTGCGGGAGTTGTCTTTTTTTAATAGATAATAGAATAGTTATCAGACAATAGAAAACGAGACAAAGTATATTTTCTATTTAAATTAGCAAAAAGTCATACATCATAAATCGCTCTCGCTCCAATTCTATTCCAATATGTTTCCAGCAGGGCTGCCTCACACAAAGTTGATTTTCACAAACGCTTCAGTATTTGTATTCATTCGCTTTTTTACGCGACAACCCTCAACATTCGTGTGATTTTTTATTCAAAGATGTTGTTTCTGTCTAGATGAGTTATAAAAATATTTTCCAATATATTTCTTTGTTTACAATCAAATTGTGTACGTTCTATTGCACTGAAGTATTACTAGAGGATAGGCAGTCCGTTTTGTATTTTATTTTAATAAACAGAATATTCAGAGTTAGTCACATTCCCCGGAAATGGCAATAGACTCGCCACAAAAAAATATTAGATAGGACCAACATAACTTGACGAAACGTGCGTATTTCATAAACCTTAGGAATATCAGTGCATAAATCGTTTTATTGTAATAAGTTTATGTTTTTTTTTATGTGCACTCAACTTAAACGTTATGTAATTATTTTCCTTTATGTTATTTCTTAAAAATCCAAATTATTTTATATAATATCAAATTGGGTCCGACCTATAGATGCCCAAAGATTTTTTAAACTTAGTCACGATTGAGCTAAACTAACAAAACAAATTTTATTTCATGACATATTTATCTTGTATAATAAAATATCTAAACAAACAACTAAAGGTCCAAAAATTCAATTTACACCTAAATAAATACAGACCTTAAACGCATACAGAACACGAAATACAAACACCTTTTCATATCCATGTCCCTTCCATTAAGACATATGGCAGGCTATTGAAGAATTTTGTTGCCTTACAAAAAGTGGCCGAACAAGGGAATCTCCATAGCGTTTTAGTGTTAAGTACTGAAGAAAAAAGCTTCACCCTTTCAGTGTAGCTGTGATTGTGACAGGTCGAAAGGACCCCTATTATATCGCTATTCTAAAATGGTAAGTTATGTCTGTGAATAAGAGTATAAGTACGATTTTGTCGAAAATTTGTTAAGTATACCAAATTGTTCAGAAAAATACTCTATCGATTGGTGAAAACCGGTAATATTTATCTTTAAAAATAAGAAAGTTAGCAAAGTGCAAAAGGAAAACACAAAACTGACACGAAAATATTGCAAAAGTGCGTTATAAGTTCACAGCACTCTAATTTACTAACTTATTTTTGTCAAAATTGGACTTATTCCCTTTTTCACTGGAGGCACAGAATTGAGAAATGGTTGTGCCTTTCCGTGGGTCATTTTGGTGTATTTTGTTGGGACTTGAGTGCTGTCTCAATAGATCCACTTTGAGTATGGTAATGGAGGTAATGGCCAGCTAGCTTCTGCCCGTGACTTATTTTTTTTGCCAAAAGGTGACCTATTCTTGAAGAAGATATATAATATGATATATTGGAAAAATATATTAATATTTTAACAATATACCATATTAATAGCAAACTAAAAACCTCATAAATAATTACTAAACTTAATTAATAGATACATGTTCTTTTTCGTGGGCCAAGTTGCGGCAATTGAATTTGCTAACAAGTGTATTGATTTAAGATTTGGTTCTAAATGAAGCTAGGAAAGTTTGTAAGGATCGTAAAAAAACGCCACTTGGTAGTGGCGTTTTTTAAATTTACTTACTTACCTCCTTGAAAAAAGCGTGATATGTTTGTATAGGTTTTTCATCTTTTAGTAGCAGTCTGATATTATTTAGTAAAGCGATTCGCAATCTATAGAAAAACATAACCAAAAAAAATATTCATCTCCATCTTTCTAGCATAAAGTAAATACGCAAAAAAATGGCCGACCTAAACTCAGATGTGGAATTTTAAAAGCCTATTGTGTAGTAGGAAACGAAGTCATAATACAAACGCGATATATTTCCGCGGCGGGATCTCGCGATACAAACTTGATGTACACTTATTTATCCTTGAGTTTTAGGAGATGGTAGTAGAGGAATTTGGATGGAAAGAAGCTTGGCGTAAAGGATGAAATATCTGCTGCTTAATATGTCAATAATTCTTACCCATTACTGGTCAAAATCCAAGTCAAAGTCAAACATGCTTTTCATAAACTTTAACAAGTATTTAAAATCGTCAAAATATTTTTTATCTACCACCGTTTCGGAAAAGCTGTTGCTCGTAAGAAAAAACGGCAAGAAACTCACAGCTTGCTCTTTTTAGATTCCTTTTGCTGGGCAAAGGGACTCCTGAAAGGTGGAAGCCCACCATAATGGCCAAATGCAGGTTGGGTCGCCTGCACCTAAGAATCATGTTAAAGAACTTCGAAAAGTCTTAGTACGTTGCCTTAGTTCGAACCTTCGACCACTTGCGGAAGAAGAACACGGCGTAGACTACTCGGCTATCACTGCTTTCTTTTTTAAAGGAAAATAATTAATTTTCTTATGCAAGCATTCTTTTGTATACTGACAACAGACTTTTTATTTCAGTTTCTAACACAAACACCTCTAAAAATACCACAAATATAACCAGAAAGGTTCATTTCCTAAAAACAGAAGAAAAACATTACATTTATTTATTCCTTTGTTAACCCCAAGAGTGTTATAAACGTTAACGCGTACAGAAACAGCCCATTCTTTTAGTACAACGCCATCTATGAGACGGAACATTAAACATTGAACATACTCGTGACGTAACCACGTCTTCAGTGGAATAAAGGCTTAAATGACATTGAAATCGTAGTACTTATGTCTTTGTGTCTCTAAAGGTATGACTTTAATGTTAGGGTATAAACATTAAGGCTTTTATTGAGGAGGTTATGTAGAAATGAAGTGATGAATTCAAATACTTTTATGTAATTGTATTCTAAGGTGATAATCTATTCACCTAAATATTTATTTTACACATTAAGAATTCAATGTTTTTGTACTTTATTCAAAAAGTTAGTTTTACGGTAAAACAATCGGTGACTCTTAATTAATTTTGAAAATGCAACTCCAAACTTACAGCGAAACTTATTTCATGGGAACTTACAAACATACAAACAGTAGAAACAAAATAAAACCGCACTGGGTAGGATTAAACAATACTAATACTTATACTGAATGACTTCAATTTCCTAAATAATCACTGAAAACACTGAAATCTTTTGACTGATTAGGATTTTCCTTATCCGAAACCAGGATTCGAACCCGAGATTTCTAGCAATCGCATCAACTACCATTGCGCCAATATCCACATAAAATATAAAAAGAAGAAAAATATGTCCCAAAAGATACTAAGCTTATTTGCTCCCCTAATTTCACTTCACCAGAGAGAGTAAATCAAAACTTTACTTTTTTTCACAAATTTGACCAATTTCAACTTGAAATGTCTTCCTCAAAATGTTTCCAGTGTCTAAAGTTGTGCATTCAACTTAAAATTACTTTATATAATCATGTTCTTGGCGATTTAACTTTGGGAAAAAAAGCCTTGTTTTTGAATTCTGGACTGACAACCTTATTATTTTGGATGAGGACAAATGTGTGGTTGACAATCGCGGGATTGGTATAAATATTAAAATTTTGTACGCTTGTATTTTGTATGTTTTTGCGTAGAGATATTATTTCGTGATTATAACCCCCGGTTTCTGAGTAAATTTAACGGTAGTTTATATATTCAATAGCATTTTTTATATGAGTTTAAAAGCTATTGAAGAGATAAACTACCGCTAAATGTACCTCAGGAACCGGGGATTAAACGTTTTTGTTTTCTAACAATTAGTTGATAAATGAGTACAATTTTTCTTGTTCCTAGAATATTTTTAAACAACAACAGCTCGACTATTTCTTAACACCTGTCCCAAGATTTTCAAATACTATCGAGTATCGACAACGAGCTAGCTATCGAAAAATTTTGTATGAATATCTGACCAGCGCCTCTAGCGGACGTCGGTGAAACTATTTTGGCATTACATATTAAATGTGAAACTTTCGATGATCGATGGTTCCAATTGTATAGAATCGTGCTAATGTATTTTCTTCAATTAGCTTTTGTTTCACCAGATTTGCTCCTTTATAAATGTCAATGTCTATAAAATTTGAAGGAATTAGAAGTTTTCCTTCACACGAGTTACAATTAGCTTCTATATGTTATTGGCCTCAAAAGTAAAACTGCAATTAAGATATCGTTTTAATGATTACTTAAGAATACGAACTAGGCCTACAGCGATTACGATAAGAGACATTTACCTATATAACCTATATATTTTTATTACATACGGTATCTTGATGGCAATCGATAGAGAATATGATATTCAGCTTAATCTGGTAAGACTATATATCGAAACCATCTAGTTCTTTAAATAATATCCTCGAAAAATGGCTGGTGAAATTCACTATAAAATTATAAGTTTCCCATGCTTTTTTAGAAATAATAATGATATATTTTGTTGAACTGTCTAAATGAACAATAAACATTCTCCCATTATTGTTTACTTATTATTTCACAAACTGTTGTAGTAGCAGACTTCCCTAGGCATTCACAACTCACACAAGAAGACGAGGGTTAGAACCCGAGGCAACACACCAGTGACTTTTCGAAGTTGTATACATCACGGTGATAGAAAACACTGTGATAAAACCTTGCCTGCCTGAGAGCTAAAACAGTTATTTGAAGAACAAAAAGTCCCAAACTTCTTAAAATACGGCAGGACTGATGGGGCTTGTGCAGTGAAAATATAATACGTTAAAATGTATTCATGTAACTACACAATTCACAAAAACAATTCAAACCGTACATCCAAAAAACCTTTTCTAAAGCCTGCATTAATCCAACGTTAATATTACATTAAACAAATAGCTCGCGTGTAACCACACGGAACGAAAACTCGCCACCGTAAACGTTCATGAAAACCACCTAGTGTGTGCTCACAGGTGAATTTGCTTGTATTAAAATATTTGCTTCGGTGAACATCTAATTGTGTATGGGATTTCGTTTTAAGTGGTTTGAATATAACGCCGGTTTTCAGATTTATACTTTGATAAAAGTGTGGAAAGAATTATTTGGATTTGTTAATATGGTTTGATGAATTTGTTAAGGATTATGTACGGTGACAAATGGATATAGAATTTTGGTAGCTGGTACAGTGTATACGTGTTAGATATTTATTTATTGTTATACAGGGTGTCCCAAAACTCAACGATAATCCGTGACAGGATGAAAGGCCAAGTCATACCGGTTCTAGGAAAAATAAAAAAAAAAATCCATATCACTTAGTTCAGCAATAATAGATATTTTTCAAAAAAGTTAAAATTCCACACCCTTGGTCGCATTTTCAAGTCCTGTGATCACCAATGTCACAATTTCGCTGCGTTTTTTTTTATTTCGTGATCTTTATTAAATATGCTATTAATCGTAAAACAAATTAATGCACAAAACATTGTTAATTTTCTAAAAAAAGTTAAGTTTTAGTGAGCCATGGTTCACAGAAATATCGTTAGTTAACTTTGACGCTTCATATTAGAAAAAAAATGTACTACACTACCCTTGGCAAGTTATTTCAAAAGTTGGCGCATTTAATCAAGATTTCAAAATGGTGCAACACTTGTCACTTTTCTTGCCATTAAAAATGTTATTTTTATTTGAACGACGAGTATACTCGAAAATGGACGAACGCAGTGGTACAATTGTATGGCGTCCTCGTTCCCGCGATCTAAATCCAGTAGATATTTTTTACTGGGAATGCGTAAAAGAAAAACTCTATTCGAAATCAACACAAAATCTATCAGAACTTCGCCAGAAAATTGACACAGCGTCAGAGGTAATAAATGCAAGGAATTTTGCTTGACTGGTGCAAAGGTCTTTTGTAAGGCGTTGCAGAGCCTGTATTCGTGCCAGAGGAAAACAATTCGGAATTACTTTAGTTTAAGGAGAATAATTTAATAAGAACGATGGTTCGTTCATTCTTTTTTTTTATTATCATTACCTATTATGTTTATTACATTAAATATTTGTTATGGACTGACTCAATTACATCTTTACTAAAAATAATTGCTTTCCTCTGGCACGAATACAGGCTCTGCAACGGCGTACAAAAGATCTTTGCACCAGTCAAGCAAAATTCCTTGCATTTATTTCTTCTGACGCTGTGTCAATTTTCTGGCGAAGTTCTGATAGATTTTGTATTGATTTTGAATAGACTTTTTATTTTATACATTCCCAGTAAAAAATATCTACTGGATTAAGATCGGGGGAACGAGGAGGCCATACAATTGTACGACTGCGTTCGATCCATTTTCGAGGATACTCGTCGTTCAAATAAAAATAACATTTTTAATGGCAAGAAAAGTGACAAGTGTTGCACCATTTTGAAATCTTGATTAAATGCGCCAACTTTTGAAATAACTTGCCAAGGGTAGTGTAGTACATTTTTTTTCTAATATGAAGCGTCAAAGTTAACTAACGATATTTCTGTGAACCATGGCTCACTAAAACTTAACTTTTTTTAGAAAATTAACAATGTTTTGTGCATTAATTTGTTTTACGATTAATAGCATATTTAATAAAGATCACGAAATAAAAAAAAACGCAGCGAAATTGTGACATTGGTGATCACAGGACTTGAAAATGCGACCAAGGGTGTGGAATTTTAACTTTTTTGAAAAATATCTATTATTGCTGAACTAAGTGATATGGATTTTTTTTTTTATTTTTCCTAGAACCGGTATGACTTGGCCTTTCATCCTGTCTCGGATTATCGTTGAGTTTTGGGACACCCTGTATATGTTACTGTAAAAGCCCGAACGGTGGTAAATCCTAAGATTTTCCGGTATAACCTAAGATTTACCAACTCGCAATGGTAAAAGTTCGAACAATTCTTTTATTTCGAACTTTTACCTATATTCACTTGATGATGTCGAGATGTCGCCGGATACTAATGTTATAAACACGAAAGTGCTCTTTAATGGAGGTCATGTTAAAATCTTTTACGATTTCACTACTAAACTACTAAATATTGATGTTTAATATGGACATTGTTGAAGATTCATGAGAAAACTAATTTTTCAATAATCTATTCCTTATTGGTTAAAACAGGGGACTAAAGTATGTAAGGGTGAATGTCACCAAGTATTTTTACATTATTCTCCATTATTTGGTGTTGATCTATCTTCACGAGTGATATAATGCATAATGACTAAAATGTTTACGATATATTTACTCGTTAGGTACTAGATATAAACAACTATCTACTACAGGTTCTATCATCAATGATTCATCTTATTAACCGCAGATTATTTGAGGATCAGATTACACTACTCCTGGATAAGTCTCGGTTAGTGTATCATTAATATTGACATATGTTTTTATCTATCAGATAAGTTATCTGACATTTTTAAAAGAACAAAACTGGCTTTTAATTGTCCAAATTGAATTGCATGACGGATAAAATAAGGTAGTTTTGATTCCTGAACTGGAAAATTAAGCCTTCATTACATATTTAAATTAAAGTCTAGAAAAGTTCTAATAGCACTCTGTCCGACCTGGTACTCGAATTTGAGACCTCTTGATCACCAGTTGAGTATACCACCGCTATCCATAGAGACAGTCTTAAGATTTATATTTATATATTTATTTTGCTCTTTCATGTTTACAATATTCATCTCCGTTGTAAATAAATTCCATAATAATATATGTAATTTCATATATTGTTTAAGAGAATTTAAGACGTGCATTCCTCAATGATGTAATGTGTTAAAACAATAGTCATCTTATATATTAAGATAGGTTGCTGAATAAATACAGTATACTTTTGAGAATCGTTCTGACAGTATATGTTTCAAAAGTGCTGTGATTTTGTGTTTGAAACTTAACTGGATTACTTAAATAAAGGTACAGTCTAATAACTTAGTTGAGAGTCTTGTATACAAGGTTCGAAGTTGAGACAGGTATAGAAAAATAAGAATTTAGTGATGTGATACAGTTGCTTTATTCTGAAAATACTTAGATATATTTTTTTTTGTTATTTAGTTATAATTCAGTATACTATTTAAAAATTACCTTAGATTCTGCATTATAATCTAGATAAATCTTGCAGGCTAAGGCTGTCACTAATTTGTAACTTTTGAAGTTTCACGTAGCACGTTTATGATAGAATATTTCTTTATTGTGGTACTAAAAAAAATTGTATAAGTACGTATTTATCATAATGTTACAATAGAAATATTAGCTAACACTGTCACCATTAAAGTTATATTACACAAAAACAAACGTGAATCGTGCATTGCTCGACGTTTCGGCGCAAGTCGAGTGGACTCAAGACCTAACCCCTCCCCCATTCCGGAAGGAGGCCTTTTAATAAGCATCTTGATAAGCTAAGAAATATCCAGTTTAAAAGAAAACAGTAGAATTTTCTGGAACATTCTCTTTACGTTTACGCAATTTTACGAGAATGCAAATAAAATAATGCTCATGTGCCATTGCGCAAATGAAATGGTTAAACGTGTTGTAAAATAAAATTGCATGGAGGAAAGGAAAATAAATTGAGTTGATGACTTTTCTGTGCTCTGCGTAAAGTGAGTTTGATTCTTAGACGAAGCTAAATCTTATTGAATTATCATTTCATATTAACCATCACAATTCTTTTGCCAGAAAGTGTGATAAACCTACCACTTTTTGCTGTTTCCTCTCTAGGTACCTCTGGTGAACAATTTGACCCAAATTTCTTTTATTTAACAATTTCAATTTGTAATACACAGAGAGGAGAGCAGTGATAGGCGAAATCTGAATCTCCAACGTGAATGGTTTAGGGAGCCTGAGATAACACACCAATGACTTTTCGAAGTTATGTCTGCATTAGAAATAATTATAACATTAGCGATGTCTTGAAAAAAGGTCAGGTGCGAAGTACTCGTAACCGGTGGTCCTGTATGACAAGATGTATGGATGTGAATGAGGCAAGGGTAGTTTGTAAGGATCGAACTAAGGGGCGGTTTTTGGTCTTTGCCTTCCCTATGGGAAAAAGGCGTGATATTGATATATATGTATGTATATCCTGAAAGATGAAGAATCTATAGTATTTATACTACTCATTACTCTCGCAATGATATGAAATGCTACTATAAAACAATTGGCAAGAGAATGGAAATATTTATCAATAGCACAAGAGTAGCTTTGTAAAATAAATTCAATAGATATTGACTGTTTGAAACATGTAAACAGAATACAAACGATCTTTAATCACTTGACTAGTTAGACAGTAGGTACGTTTGATACGTATAACTTAGATTTTAAAATAGTGAATTTTGTGGGAAAAAATATATCCAAAAAAACTAGCAGGAAGTTACTAGATTTGCTACAATTACTTTTTGAAAACCATATAATATTTTAAATAAATATTAGCTTTTTTAATTTAAAGTTTACAGTCAAATTTATTTGACGAATGAAAATTTGGTTTTGGTTTTTAAAGTTTTTAATTTGAATTTTCATTCATTTTTATTTTAATTTCACAAATAAAAGTACGGTTAAAGTGTTGTGATAAGTGATTTCTAAGTTGTAAGACTTAGTTTAAAAGTCAGGCATGTATTTTTTTTAGTTATATTATGTGTTAAATTAATTATCGTTGTGGCAGAGTGAAATAGTGCGAGCGACTGTTGATCACAAGGTCGATTTCCGGATCGGGTAAAAGTGCTACTAGCAATTAATATTGTAACAATTCAACTATTATTCTGAGTTTCATTATATAACTTATATATATAAAACTGACCCGCGCAACCTCGCTTGCAGCAAATAATAGAGAATGGGTCATATTTTTCCCTGTTTTCGTTACATTTTTTACTGGTACTCTGCTCCTATTGGCCGTAGCGTGATGATATATAGCCTATAGCCTTCCTCGATAAATGGGCTATCTAACACAAATGTCTAACTAATGAAAGATTTTTTCAAATCGGACCACTAGTTCCTGAGATTAGCGTGTTCAAACAAACAAGCAAACTCTTCAGCTTTATAATATTAGTATAGATTTATGCATATAGGTTCGTCCTGTTACATAAGACTAACATTGTGAATAGTAAAACGTGTATGTCGTACATTTTTCTCTCTATACCTTCGGGCATGAGAGACGGGATGTTATGCATGTAAAAATTAACTGTGACATGTTTAAACAGCTTAGAATAACATTGTCGAACTATCATAACTCTTTTGTAGACAGTAATACAAGAGTCACCTTGCATTTAGTTTTCGCGGTGGATCAAAAATCAATTATCAGGTTCTAAAAATAAATCTATTTTTATAAATGGTAATATAAAAGTAAAATAATTACTTTAAAAATTAAACTGACTGTTGTTTTTAAAAGTGTTCATTTATTTATAATCTAAAAAAAGGAAAGTAGAATGTATAAAAAACTCTCTCATCACTTTCTTTAGAGTAATGGAATGGGACGAAAGTTCGCATTTCGTCGTTTAAAACGAAAAAACGTTTAAAGCGTCTCGTAAATTATATCGGGCAAGCGTATTGACAAATATCGAGTAGTACAACAGATTTTATAAAACTGCACTTGTAGCGTACCGGTTTGATTTTTCAGGTCTTTCAAGTTGAGAAATCAAACGCTAACCTTCGTAATCAGTAGGATAACTACTGCTCAGACCAGAAGTACTCCACTTCCAGCACGAATTGATTTAGCTAGCCTACGGCTTCCACAACTTAAGCCATAGCCTTTACCATAGGTTCTGAAAGAGACACCTACTCCTCAACCATAGGTACTCAAAAGGCAGAAGACGTTGACGAATTACTTCTAAAACATTTTTCTTTCTACTATTTTTTTTCAATTACTTTTCTCTTGTTACAGTTTCAAGATGTATATCGTAATACTCTTAGTGCTGGTGTCCGCAGTGAGGGCTCAAAATGGAAGCGAGCTGATCATGTGTGACGGAGTGGTCTTTAACAATGTGTATTATGACAAAGAGTTGCTGTTCAGCGGTCTTGGGAGGCCTTATAATTTGATGATGCATAAGTAAGTAAATAATATATTTAACCCTTCACTATGCTAGCATAGCAAGGGTATGGAATTCGATTTTTGGGTTAGGCAGGCCCCAAAGATGGATTTTACAGCCTATTCTATTAATTGCTACTTTTTTAAACACTTACGCTTATTTTCTAACTACATAAAGTTTACCGAATTACCGAAATTGCGAATACCGCGCAAAAATACGAAATATTTAATTTAAACAGTGAAGGAAATCAAGTCACCTTACAATCAAGCTTACTCATAATTAAAACACATTTTAAATTCCAAGAATAATTCACCACAGAGAAATTTAAAACAAACAAAAAATATTTTCATTTCATCCCCAAGCAATTATAAATTAAAATGCGTACGACATTATCCCTTGGTAATTAACTTTTGCATTAAAAAGCATTCAAAAATGTCTGTATCGCCTCCATTAAGGACTTGTCAATCATGCGTTGAAAGTATTTTAAAACAAGGCTTCGTCGACATGTTGAAAGGCTCTTTGATCATCCATGACGCAGCCAAAACACTGGCTTTTACTCTCACTGTGTTAATAAATATTGTGGAATTTTGTAGTGAATGACTGTTTAATAGTGTAGTGAAAAAAGGAATCAGTGATTTTAATGACAGGCTTACTTATATAGCACTATATGTCAGGATTTAATGAACGAGTATAAAAAAATATTTTACGTAGAATCAGGTTCTTTGACTCTAAATTAATAAAAGTTGACTTAGTAAGTTTACGATGGGGAATAATTGTAATAGCTGTATAACCATGTAAATATTTTGCTTAAAACTCATCACTACGATTACGCAATGTCGCCTGAAAGTAGCAATTTTACAACTAAATACACAGTACTTTGACACATGACTAAAAATAATAAACTTTAAACTAAAAATACGACTACAATTTTAATTTCGTGTCTCTTTACAGGTTTTCAGGCGTCATATTTTTCAGTCACACGATCCAGAACGGCACACAAGTAGACTTTGGCATAATGGCCTGTCACATAGAAAAAAGGACTTGCCGCGATATCCACGGCGTTCCTGGAGGTTACGCCCTCGCTTATGACGGAGGCAACGACGACATATACTTCGGCGGCCATGACGGTATCTACAAATACAATTTTCTAACAAAAAAAGCAGAATTCTTCGCCGAAGAAGGCAAATCTATCTGGGGTATATTTGTCAGAAGAAACTTCTACTACATAGAATATCCTACACAGAAACTTTATGTGTACCAAGACGATACTTTTGTCAAAGTAGCTGAGGCCACAGATATAGAAGTAGACAATTTCTTTATATCCAAACAATTAGACATTTACTTCTCAAATAAAACTGCTTTATACAAAGTTGAAAAGAATAGCAGACAGCCTATAGTATTGAATGATGAAATCGCTGTAAGACAAATAGCAGAAGATATATACGGAGATATTTATTTCTGCGCAAGCGACGGTATTTATGTAGAAGACAAACCTTATCACAAAAGTAAAAAGGTTGCAGATATTCATCAAGCTTTTGGAATGACTTTCGATGAAGTAGATCATATTATATATTCAGATAAAGATGCTATATATAGAATGCGTCCGAGCAAATACAGCAAATTGTGTTACGATGCTATCCTCGATGCTTTGGAGAAGAAGAAACAGGGAGAAGGAAGAAGAAGTTTACCATTAATTTCTAATATGTACAATTGATTGGAATTTAGGAAATTAACGATGAAACAAGAGTTTTTAAACAGTGAAAAAGGACTAGAACAGTATATAACGTTGTTAAAGCAGGTGTAAAAAAGGGAGGTTTATATAATATGTTTTTCAGAACAAGACAAGTAAAACATTGAAAATATATTCACAAGTGTTTAAGTACTTAAATCGCTTTCGTTAATAGTTACAGTAGCTCGATTACCGACAACCGGCTAGCTATGGAGAATTTTTACTCGAAAATCTATTCAGCGCCTCTACCGGGCTCTGTTAGAACTATTTTGGCAGCACATTTTAAATGTCAAACTCTCGATACTCGACATTACAGCATTTATTCGGAAATATTGGAATTCTTTGACACAGTATGTTTGACGGTACCACCATATTAGTCTATTGTTACATACGCAAGTATCATGCAATCTAATTTTGTCAAGGCCATGTCATACTTTAATAGATATTGTAAATGTTTTACTAAAACATTGTAATTATTGATCTTACCTAACTATGTTATAAAACAGTTGCATCACAACAAATATTATTTTGATAATGTATCTGAGATATTGTTGTCTCACAGGAGACAAATGCTATTGTTATATTCGTCATTGTATATTGATAATCATGAAAACAAAACAAACGTATGTTGTTATATGAATGGGATAACACTTCTTTCATTCGCCGTAAGATTTTGCATCAGAAACATGTGTCATGTAACTGTTGTCTACCATTTTGTTTCTGCTCTGATTATTTGCAATGGATTTTAAATATTGTCTCAAGTAAGTTTTATTTATTTCGTATTTGTCTAGGTCTATAGTTCCTAATTCTATTGATAGTTTTAATGCTAGGTTATATTTGGCTAGATTTTTCTTGAATACTAGCTGACCCGGCTGACTTGTTTTGACAAATAAATAGAAAAAAAAAATAGTGTCACTTAGGGTTATGAAAAATAGATGTCGGCCGATTCTCAGACCTTCTAAATATGCTTACAAAATTTCATGAGAATTGGTCAAGCCGTTTCGGAGGAGTATGGCAACAAAAACTGTGACGCGAGAATTTTATATACCTATTAGATTATTTGATTTTTAGTTAGTGTTTAATTTTTTATAGTCAACAAATCAGTGCTGATAATATCAATGTAATGTTTTACAAGCAATTCTGAAAGTTTACAGTTATGTTTAACTATTTAAAGATGATTAAATATACAATTGTATAGATTGTCTTTGATAATAATTGTGAATGTTTGCAAATGTTAAACGTGTGATTGAATTCAAATATTTGGTGCCAGTAGGGTCAATTTATTGTCAGTTTCATATGCTTCCAGGAAAATTAAAATGGCCTGCAAATTGTGTTTTCTATTCACAATCCTCGTAAACGTAGAAGCAGTACCAGAAACGGCTTGTAACAGGCTCAAAATCGGTGACAATTGGTACGACAAAGAATTACTTTGGTCTAATCTCGGAAAACCATGTAATTTAAACGTGCACAAAGCATCAAACATTTTATTCTTCAGTTACTCGTTACCAGAATCGTATTCAGACATCGATTTTCAACTAGGACATTATAATTTAGATACGAAGGAGTTTCAAACAATAGCAGGGATTAGAGGAGGATGTTCAGTGGCAATAGACCAGATAAACGATGACATATTCCTGGGTGGCAGCGACGGAATATACAAATACAATATGATGACAAGACTAGCAGACTTGTACCGAGAGAAAGGCAAGAACATCTGGTCACTATTCTTCAGAAAAAACCTATTTTACATAAGCTATCCAGATCAAAAGTTGCACATCGAATACGACGGAAAATTTGCAAAAGTGAAAGAGTTTGAGAACATAGAAATCGATCATTTTCACGTGACCGGTAGTAATATTATATATTATGCTAATAAAACTGGTCTTTTTAAATATGATAATGATAGGATGGAATCTGAAACTGTTTCTGAATTGCTAGTTGTAAGGCAGATAACAGAGGACAATGAAGGAGATACATATATCTGTACAAATGTAGGTGTTTTTGCTGATGGTAAATATGAAGGGTTCAAAAAGATTTTGGATATGAAAAATATATACGGTATAACGTTTGATAGGGATAATAATATGATATATTCGGATGAGAGAAATATTGTAAAGTTGATTTATAGTCTTATTGGCTGTGACAAGAAACTTCCTCAGTGGTAATTAAGTTTAATAAATTAGATTTAGTGTATTTGGTGTTTTATTTATCCTTTATATTAGTGTTGTTTTTTAGTCTCTGCGCTCCCCTATGGGAAGAAGACGTGACTTTCTGTACATATGTTGTAAAGTTACAATGTGTTCCATCATCCCACAATTACCCCTTAATATACAGTTCTCAAATATACATCTCAATATCCAGTACAATTTAAACCATAAAAATAAAGTAGTAATTCCATTCCCACACGCAAATAACGCACAAAGACATGAAATGAAACCGAGTGTACATGGCGAAAATTGCATTTATTACTTAAATAACAAGCTTCCATCGCATACAGTATAATTACGCCTTAATTAACGGACATTACAACGACCAAATATGAAGCCTTAACACGATTCTCTTTGCATTTCGTTAATATTTATTTTATGTTTGGATGTAAAGTAATGGATATGGCGCGGTCGATAATCCGACTGCTGATCATGAAGTCCTACTATTGGTATGTTAAAATACTTCTCAATAGTACCTAGACTGGAGTTAAGTAACGTGTCCGGTAAATGGTAACAGGCTTGCCTCTATTACATGGGATGGAGAGAGGACTTAGACTTTCATACCACCATGATGACAACGTGGAGGACTTTGTATCAAGATGTGTTTAAAATTGATTCTCATACATGGTTTCAAGAAAATCGTTATAGCTTATTTTAAGCATACAGTTTTTACCGCTTCTATGGCACACTAGTTAAGATGGTAACCAGGTTATTATTGCGTCGAAAGGTCTTTGGTTTCGATTCCCAAACGGATCATTTTTGTATTAATTGTTTATGTGTTTATAAAGTCGCTATACAAGTGCTAGTCTTATTGAACGAAAAAAAGAGTAAGCAATAGTTTATTACACATATAACTAGCAACACCAAATAATTGGTGTTGCCAGCACTTAATCATCATGTTTCCACTTCGCCCGGAGCAGCGGAGGTTTGTTCAGAAATTTTAAAATTTTAAACATTCGAGCTACGTGTCCGGAATAATTGAAACGAGTACGTGTTTTTATTATGTGATTGTATAGCGTTTAAATATTGAACAAATTTTGTTTATTTCCATGTTCCAAAGAGGATTTTTATGTAGTTTTTTATTGGAAGTATTGTGTAGTGTTTTGTCTGATTAAGAATGTTTTTTGTTTGTTGTTTGTAGCGACTAATTTTGAAATAAACAATTGGGAAATGGCCGATATGTTGGTAATATAATTGAATGAAAAAATATGTCTGTTTTTACACAAGGGTGAGTAAAGGTGTGTTTTATTCAATGACTTATTGCTGGGCAAAGATTGCTGCAATAAAAAGGGCCTAGAGTTTACCACGTGAATTGGAGACTCTGCATTCCTGCAAGAATTTTCAAAGGAACTTTCGGGCATTCAAGGATCTTTCACTATATTTCCATTTTCCGTTACACGAGTAATCATTATTTGTTAATGCTGCCCTCCAGCGCAACAAAAGTAGTCTTGCAGAGCTTAAACTATAATTTTGTTGAATTTTGCCCAGATTAGTTCTGCCACTTTATCGTAAAAGAAGAACAAACACATTCATATATAAAAAATATAAAATTTGCAACGTACATAGAGAAAGAGAGAGAGAGAGAATAGTAAAATACAATTTCAAGTGTCTATTTCCACACTTCAATCATACATCGCTGGCAAATAAAGAATCATATTTCGTACTGTCCTAAAAAAACCGTCAGTGGAGGTTAAAAATCCACGTATAGATAAAGAATGGACAAAATATCGCCGCCGGCTATTGCCTGACTATCAATATCACGCCGATCGCACTTTTTTCAAGTTATCCAATGGTTTCGTGAAACTGAAAACTTTTGAACGAAATAGTGGAGATTTTTTTATCATTGGTTTTTGTTGGTTGATGGATTGAGGTGACTTTTGCCCAGTAGTGGGCCTGTAGCCTTGCTTGAAAGCTACTGAAAATAAATGGTATGTATTTTAAACTGTTTTACAAAACTACATAATTTTCTTGAAGATATAAGTTATGAGTAACTAAGTAATAAGGGTTAGTTTATCTATCTAAAATGAAGTCATGCTAATTTGCTTGCTAAACAAGCTCTCTGTCCGTCACAGGAATAGAACTCTAGACATCGTGATCAGCAGTCAATTGGATAAGTTTTGTAGAACAATTAAGAAATGGTTAAAAACAAAAAAAAAGTTATAAAATAAATTATAAAAGATAAAGTTAATTTTGTTGTTTCGAAGTAGCAGTAAAATAGCCTCTATTAAATAAAAAGGAAAAGGTCTCCTCCCGGAATGAGGGAAGGTTTAGTCTATGTATCATTGCATAAATTCGTGTTTAAAACAACATATTCAAAAGTATAAAATAATAAACATATTCCACGCATTAGTTTATCACGGAGTAAAACATAATTTAGCGTAGTTTCCACAACAGCGCTATTCATTGCATTCAGCAGCACGAAGAAAGAACAGGATTATAAATGCACACATAAATGTTGGTGGAGTAATATGGAGAGTTAAAATAGCAACTACATATTTTAACTTAAAAATAAGGAGTCTACAGCTAAATTAGGTACTTGTCCTGAAAGTTCTTTTTAAGGCAACTTCCGCACTAAGTATTGCTCTTGCGTCGCGGGGACTTTTACAAACATACAAACAACGGACACAGCATAACCAGACCCGAAACGATTATTTGTGGATCGCACAAATAATTGCTCCGTGTGGGAATCGAACCCACGACCTCCCGACGCAATGGTATTGGCGTAGATGGCAACGGTAGATTTATGAATAAACTAGATTATGCCTCAAACTTAGTCTGCATCAAAATATTTCCATTTAATCTGGGTTATAAATTATCTGTGTACCAAATTTCATCAAAATTTGTTCAGAAATTGTGGAATGAGTAACAAATTTATAAACCTGTAGGTACCTACTGTACTATTACGATTACAAACATAACTACAAATAAATAAAATTTTGTATTAAATTACGCTTGAAAATTATTCAGTCATCGTTTAAAAATGTACTCGATTATTTAAGAAATTTGTAGAACATTATTTCAAAGGCGCAGTAAAATTGTAAGTCCACTACGCTGACCAAGTAGCAGTTAGGGACTTGCATTGCTTAAATCTATACTAATATTATAAAGCTGAAGAGTTTGTTTGTTTGATTGTTTGTTTGTTTGTTTGAACGCGCTAATCTCAGGAACTACTGATCCGATTTGAAAAATTCTTTCAGTGTTCGATAGCCTATTTATTAAGAAAGGCTATAGGCTATATATCATCACTCTACAATCAATAGGAGCGGAGTAGCAACGAGGAATGTTACAAAAACGGGGAGAATTATGACGCATTCTCTCTTATGTGACGCAAGCGAAGTTGCGCGGGTCAGCTAGTAAGATATAATAGGAAAGTTTGGTATAACCTTGTACAACTCGGAAATCGAACCTGACACCTCCAGATCATCGTAAGGTAGTAGCAGCAGAACACTATAATAGTTGTCTAATTTGTGACCGAAATCCTTACGTAAAAAGCCACTACATTTGAAAACTCAAAAAAGGTTAATAAAATTGCTTGAATTACGACACCATGGGAGTAGTGAAAAAGAACTAAACAAAGCTCATGTCAATATTCAGGACGGGATGTCCACATCGATTTAATTTAACAATTGCGGACTAGGCTGAATGCACGCGCGTGGCTGTGCCTTTTATTTTTTTCGCGGCCATTTTGTTTTTACCATGTGGCGTTTTTTCGTGTCAAAATACAAAGTGCTTTTTGGTTTTAGTGAATTGTGTTAGTGGTATGTAAAATATTGGCAATACCGGTTTAGTGGCGATAAAGATTATTTTGTAGTTTTTTACATGTATTTTTTGGGGAAAAAATCTGACTTTGTGGGAGCGGTAGTAACTTTTGAACGGCGAGCAAAAATTGTGCGACCAGATTGTTGCTACTGTGTGTTATATTTATAAGTTTTATTTTACAAATATTTATGTAAGATGTTAATTCCTACTTGCAATAACATTTATCTTAAGGTTCTCGTAATTGCTCATCTATAAGTAAATAGTAAAGGCTTCATTTGTGTCTTTTCATGGACGATAAATGACTAATAAACTAATTTCAATTAGTAAAATAAATCAGCAACTTATTTTGAATTAAAAAAAAACAACGTTAGCTACATTCTGCCAAAAAATTTCGTCATTAAAATTTTACAGATAAAATTAGAAAGTATTAACAACACAGTACACGCGCTCCAAGTGCGAGTATATGTATCAGAAACAGACCTCTACTTACCCTAAGATTACCACAAACCCAAGCGAGATACTATATTGTATAAAATTTGAATTATGTAAATAACTGGCAACAATTTCCTTGGCGTTTGTTGAAATTTTCCGCCGCAAAAGTTACGGAGCGCCTTAAATGTCATGGTGACATTCACGACGGCTTACGACACTGTTTGATATTCACCAAGCTCTTGAGATAGACTTATTTCTTACGGGTTATCTTGGAATTGAGATAAGTATATTAAATACTACGTTTAGAACCATGGTTTAAAGGCAAATTAAATCTTAGAACTGTCTTAATGGCGACTGCTAGATTGTGAAAAGAATTAAATGCGAGTATCGTGTACCATCTTACTCTATGCAACAGCCAGTATGTTATCAATCAATATGTGTACATATATGTATAAAACTCTTCTGTAACTGAGTGACTTACTGATGAACATCTCATAGCCAAAACTACTGAGCGTAGAAAGTTAAAATCTGGCATGAAGATTCTTTAGGAAACCTAGAAGAGCACTAAGAGAGGATTTTTGTACCGTTTCGTTTATTTTTAAATGATTATATTACATGAGTCTTTACAAATGAAATCTTTTAATATTTAGGCCAAAGTATAGTTGTCTGTCTCTGCCAGAAACCTATGGAGCGACCTCACACCGTAACTTTAGCTAATTTACAAACCTATTACTATCATCTAAACCAAAAATAGACACAAAAACAATATCTCACCAACTTCGAAAAAACTTTCCCAAAATAATTACGAAACATTTCTCTCAAAGAATTTCTTACGACACCATTTTTATCGCTGAAACATTACCTGAAACAATAAAAACAGTGGTATATATCATTTTCGATAAGAAATGGCGACTATAAGCTGTTTTAACTTGTTTTTAACGTTATAACACTTTATGAGAATGTCAAGGTGAATTTTTATGGGGTTCGTATGATCTTTTCTGTGTTTTTATGTCGGTTTATTTATGATTACGCAGGTGTGAGTGCCAGTGTGGTGCTTGAGTAGGGTAAAATATGATAGAGGTCGATTTTGAATTGAGCTTAGGTATTTATTAGAAAAGGTTTAGATTCCATATATGTGCATAAAATCACGGCATTTTTCCCATAGGAGTAGGCAGAGACTAAGCAACGAGAGGTTTAGATTAGGTAGTAAAATAAGTTTTCTGGTGTAGAGTCTTGGGTTGGCATTAACATGGAATTTATATAGTTTAACAGATTAGGGTCTAGTCGTTGGAGCTCTAAAAGATTTTTTTAAATCAAGAGCATTGCCATACAATGGCCCCAGGGCTGCAATAACAGTTACCTTAAATTGCTGGTATAGTTTAATTGTGCCTGCATCCTTTAAACATTTTAATATTTGTACTACAGAAATTCATTTGTTATCTCGTTCTTTAATAAAAACAGTGATTTAAAAAAAAAACAAGAAAATAATCACACAGATCTGAGAAAGAACAATTATACTTTACATCTGAGACGGAACAAAATAATTACACCAACACCCTTTGAAATATCTTCTTCGAAAAAAATATAATCGTTACCCTTTAAACGTATTCAACAATATTATTCCATATTCAGTAAACATATCTTTTGTTAAGCCAACAAAACACCGATAACGACAATCCGAGACAACTTCAAACAATGTGGGGCCATTACTTTGGCCCCGCGTTGGCCCCACGTTGGCCCCACTGTACAACTAAACACATAAATATCTAACTTGCTTATTGTTAACTGTTGATTGATTTTTAATTAAAGTTTACTGTTTAGGAATATTTCGGTAGTTAGGGAAGTTCGTAGGGATCGTCGCAAGTGGTATAACATGTATGTTTTTGGTACTTAGGTGGCGCTGTCGGTATTGTATCCGACTGCTGATCATGAGGTTTCGGTTTCGATTTCGACTCGAGCAAATTACTACCGGTCTTTTCTAATTTATTTTCGAATGTTTCTCAATAATAGCCTGGAGTTAAGTAACGTGGAAGTAAATGGCAATAGGCTCGCCATCTATTACATGGGTCTAACATTGTTAATATCAAAACGTGGGTGTATTAGACCTATGCCTACACTTTTTGGTATAGCAGGCATGATATTTTGTATGTATATATTTTACATAAGCTTGCTTGATCACCACTGACGCTCGCACTTTCTCGTACTTTGTTCTTTGTATCTCTGCACGAAGCTTAAAACTAATAAAAAAATATATACATACATACATTTAATAACACCTTCCCGTAGGAGTCGGCAGAGACCAAAGAATGCTTCTTGGTACGATCCTTACAAACTTTGCTTCATTCAAATCCATACATCTAGTCATACAAAAATATCAAGCAAAAAAACAACAACCATTACTGAAAGTCTTTATACAGTGTCTAATTAGTGAGAATCATACGTTGCCACAAACGGGAAACAAACCCGGTTATTCTTTACAAAAGATGTTTTCTGTTGCACCACGGTTTGTTTTATATTCGCATCAAAGGAGGATGGAAATTAACATAATCTAAATAGAATTTAATTAAACATTAACTGAAGGCTTCATTAAGGCTCTGTTGGGGTGGACGAGTGGACTTGACTGCTACTGATATAGCCCAGTGTTGGGCTTGTATGGCCAGAATGTCTAGATAAATAACAGCACCGGTATATCTTTTATTTAAAAGGAGGTCTTTATGTAAGATTTACGGAAAATAAATTACAAGTTACTGTTATTTTTTAAGCTTTTGAAATATAGTCCACTGGACGGTTGCAGGTTCCATTGCCGCGTATTTGTTTTACAGACTTGTTATATTGACACTAAATTTTATAAGTGCTAGAGTCATATTGTCAAAAGGCCGCTTCTTAGTTTGCGCGGACTTTAGTGTCCACTACTTTTAGTCATAGCGCTACGTTATACAGCCTTTAGCCTACTTACTTCAATAAATTGACTTTTTAACACAAAAAATATATCCGCTTCACATTTTTTTTGCCTATGTCACACTGCAGGACAAGGGGCTTCTCCCTTGAGTGGTTAGGACTTTAGTCCACCACGCTGGCCAAGTGCGGGCTGGGGACTTATATTTTTTTAAGTTAAATATTATTTTTTTGTCCAATGTAAACGCAGCACAAAGAATGAGTAATAATTTTTTAAATAATAACCGAGGTTACACTTATTTGAATAAGTGGTAATTGTAGAATGTTGAGCAGAAACGTTAAAACGCTGTAAAACGTAATGCGATGCCTAGAATTATTGTGCTGTGTTGTTTTAGTCTCGTTTAAAAGCCTCTTTTTATGATTTTAATGGGATTTTTTTGCGTTTCCATTTTCGTAGTTTGTGTTATAATGTAACTGCTGTGTAGGCTGGAAAATATTCGCAAAAACGCTAACGCATTGAGTCCACCACGCAGGCCTACTGCAAGTTGGGGACGTTGCATTCTTTCAAGAGCTGTGTTAAACAACTTTCAAGTGTGCAAGTGACAGGACATTTTCCTTCAACGTTGAAGCAAGTCATAATATAATTATTTGTAATACAAACATAACTTTAAAAAGTAATAGGTGTGTTGCGTCGGGTTCAATTCATTATACTATATGCATTTTCGGTAGAACAGGCGTATGAATCTATGTATGCAGCCTTGAAAAAATTACGTCGTTCAAAATCATTTCAATAGTATTTGATTAAGTAATAAGCTTAATAGTGACTATCAGTAGCTCGATTCTCTACTACTGTCGACTACCGACCTGTCATCGAGAAATTTTGTATGAAAATCCGATCAGCGCCTCTGACGGGTGTCGTAGGAAACATTTTGGCAGTACATTCTAAATGTGAAAATTTCGATAGCTTGCCGGTTGTCGCTAGTCGATAGTGGTAGAGAATCGAGGTACAGATCACAAGAATATAATAGAGTCTCACAACTTTACAGCTGCATAATTTCAGAGAATATAAATTCACGAGGGAAAAAAATATTTTAAATTACATTTTTATTGGGCACCCTGTCTATATTAATATTATAAAGCTGAAGAGTTTGTTTGAACGCGCTAATCTAAAGAACAACTGGACCGATTTGAAAAATTCTAAGGAGGAGGCTATATATCATCACGCTAAGACCAATAGAAGCAAAGTACCAGTAAAAAATGTTACAAAAACGGGAAAAATTTTGACCCTTTCTCTCTTATGTGACGCAAGCGAAGTTGCGCGGGTCAGCTAGTACAAGATAAGTACCAAAACGTTAATAGTACCGAGTGTCGCAAATCGCACTATAGATCAGTTCCCATTATTCACTCCCATCTAAAAACGTCCAGTTTTCGTTGACCCAATTTTTGACACGGTCCATAATATGTTCCAGTAAAATAGAATAGAATATTCCAGAACTGCATTTTAGCGTAATTGGAAAACATGTTTTTGAAACAAACACGGATCTGTTATTATGATATCCAGTTATTTAAAACATGAACATTGTGAGTTAGTTTTATTTGTTAGTTTTGGATGCATTTTCATCACTTATACATATGTGTATAAGTATCAGTAACTAGAAATTAGTGGAAATGTAATTATTGTCACTTGTATTTGTCAAATGATGATCTTCAGTTACGCACACCAATTAGTTAACGATCAATAGGTTCAGCAACATATGGGCACGGGTATGCCATAGATGGGTGGTTGGCTACTTGTATTTTGAAAGGCACGGACATGAGCGGAGCTGCACGGGTTGATAATAAAACTAACCGTACAATAACAAAAAGTATTTGTAAACGTTTTACTGATGAACGATTGATGTTTGTTATATGGGCGCACGGTAGATCGACTTGGTGGTCATCGCATAAATACACAAATTCGTCATTAAAATTTCAGGAGCATTAACTTCTCGTCGTGCTGTGCAGTGTAATAACATACAAATCATACGATGGCCAGGTCGGTCTATTTGTTTTAAACGTAATATATTTTTCATATTGGCATGATAATAGCTTATGTAATAACTTAAGACAGTAGGTCCTTTAAGTAGAGACGAAATAGCTTAATCGACTTGGTATTATATAGATCTCACCACTTTTTACGCCAGAAAGACTGAGCTGCGAGACTTGAGGTTTTTAGAGAATGTTTTTGGTGGCATATTCTTTAACGCAAAGGGTACAGAACGGAGTTTGATACAACTTTAAGTGACCTAGAATAAACTAAAAAACAGCTCATAAGCTGTAATTTAAAGTTAGACCGTAGTAAAAATTCTGTTTGAATTATAGTAATTACAAAAGCCTTTTCAAAACATAAATATAACGCCGCAATGACTACCGGGGTTCATCGAATTATACTCGTAAAGCAAATTATAAAAATCACACTAATTATATAAATTATAAAAGGTTACACTTTATACTTTTTGCTGTAATTAAATGATTTTAAAGCGTCTTTCAGCGGCCATTTTGTGGGTAGAATGTTAATTTAATATTTTCTTTTTGAATGTGGACGTTTTTTAAATGAATGTAAGGTTTTATGTGCTTGGTGTATGGCTTACAACATTAAGGGGTGCTATGTTATACAGTAATCTAATTCGTAGGTATAATACTTTTTTTTATGATGATAAGAGTTTGTACAGTGATGATTAGATTACATGTTTTTAAGACCTGGATTAAAAAGTTGTGATCCGCAAAGCATTTACAAACACTTTTTACAACGAACACACAGTTTTTTTCAACAGACACAATTTTTAATTTTAACCAGATTCGACATCAGTATTTAAAAATGACGTTCAAAATTATTTATTCGTTTCATGTGGAAATCGAACTCTTTACCACCGTCCCAAATGACAGCGTTAAGGTGGCTATGCTAACTAATGCACTACAACTAACATCTACTTCTCTCTATGTGGCTATAATTAAGAAAACCATATCTATGGTTAATTATCAATCTTAAAAATTAAAATTGCGAAGAATTTCATTAAACTCAGATTTCACAATTGAACGATTTGAGGTCCACCTTGTACTATCTATGTATGTATATCTAACAATACCTATGTATTAACTCAGTCTACATGCATATAATATGCACAAAACTATCCCGTCCTGCGGTTTATCGTTCAACAAACATTCTAATATGTAAACCGCTATATTTGATCAGATTTGAATATAACACCACTTTACATAGGCACAGTACATAGTCACCTATTGTGCTATAGCCTAAAACATTGTAGGGTTAGAACCAAGTTTGTTTTAAGCATACACTGAAATTATAACGATGTGAAGTCTATTTTAAGGGCTTGGTAAATTTGCGAGACTTAAAATATTTTTGTGTAGTTAATTTATAAATGTATAATAGGAATAAATGGTTAAGAAACTTGAAGGAATTTAACTTGGGCGGCTTTGTGACAAACTTATGTATTTACATATTATTATATAGATACATAATATCACACTTCTGCCTTCACCCTCAGGTATAACAGGTTATACCTGAGGGTGAAGGCAGAAGTGTATAAAATATATAAACTTTCCACTATTAACAATATTAGGCCCGTGTAATGCGGGGTGAGCCTATTGTCATATACTGGACACATTACTAAATTCCGGGATACTATTCAGATATTCCCATTTACAAAACAACTAAATTATAAATAATACACGCTATTTCCATAATTTATTGCAAAAAATGTTATTAAACTGTTGTGTTTTGCGTTTGGTATAAGATTCAAGCAAAAATTACTTTCATATTATAAATTTAGTACGTTAAGTCCGCAAACTGTCGTTTAAAAATATACTTGAACGTGCCATTAAAACCTTGTAAACCATAAGAGCAAACAACCATTACCTCAAGCGCCTACAACTTTAGTTGCACTAAATCGGCATTATATTAATTCATTGCTATTAAATTTCCAACAGGCGCTAGGACTCAATAGCGAACCATTACTGTCGTCGCTAAAAGCCGAGATAATGGGTATTCATATTTAGCAAACAGCATTTTTGCATCGTCGCAGTAGGGGCTAAAAGCTTATAGCTTGTATAAGCGGAGCGGGAGCGGATAGCGGAACGAAATGTACACTAAATTGCATATTTAAGCCGTGCTTGTGGCTTTTCCAACGCATTCACGGTTTGTTTAGCGTTTTAACTGTTTTAGTTGTTTCGTTTGTAGTAAAGTTCGTAATTACGGAGCATGTTTAAGTTGTCCTAGAATTATGCAGTTGTATATTATTATGACGTAGTGTTATGCTTTATTTTGTTATGTCAAAAAAGTTTTTCTACATTTCGTCGAAAAATATTATTTCGTTATGTTTTCGGCTGAAAATTACAAATTCTCTCCGGCCCATACTAGGTTTTATGTCCCAAGTCGATATTTTCTGAAAAAAAAGCAGAATTTGGTCAAGCATAACTCGATATGTATGTCTATATATTGTATAAATGGTCACCCATCCAAAGAACAACCTCGGCAAGCGTAGCTTAACCTCAGAGATAAATTAATCTATGTAAATTTAAGTATTGATATCGATACCTTCAAATTCGCGTCGCCTATCACAAAACCCTTAACCTCGAACTGTTTGTTTAAACTCGCTCCCGAAGTGTCCATTCCCAATAGGTTTTAGGAACCTATCTGGTTGGTGCAGCTGGCGTTTTATTATGATGGACTCTTTACTAGTCTTCTTGAACCGAAACACTTTGGACACGAGTAAATTGGGCTCTGTTATATTACATGTGTTTTTTACAAGAGTCGATCGATATCGAAAATGTTTTGTTTTAGGTTTTTTTTTGTTATATTTTTGAGATTAGTAAGTGATGCTGGTAAGCTATGAACTTGTAAAACCGCTTTACGATATTTTTGCAAAATTATATTGCAAAATATTTTGCTGAGTCAGTGATAAATAGGCTTTAAGAAATTAATTAGCTTGTACAGCTTAGATAAAACTTAATAGTTGGAAAGTATTAGGTCTTTAATCTACAGTCGGTTTGTCGCGATTGGATTTTATAGCATTGCTGATCCATATACTTAGCAAATTTTCATTTTATTTCATTCTTAAACGCTCAAAGTCTATCCACTATTATAAGAGTTAAGTAAATCACAAAATAGTACTGAGGACTAGCCTTTTATTTATTGACTTGGTTGACGATTGTCATATAAAATCAAATAACATTACTCCGTATCCCATGAAAAGAAAAAATCATTGAACAACTCACACACGGTCATTTGATTCCAAACTAAGCAAAGCTTGTACTATGGTAACCAGACAACTGATAAACATACTTATATACTTCTTTTTTTTATATCTCCCGCACTAAGAATTACTCTTGTGTCGCGGGGACTTAAACAAAAATACAAACATCGGACACAAAGTACAACCAGACTCGAAACAATTATTTGTGGATCGCACAAATGATTGTTCCGTGTGGGGATCGAACCCATGACTCCCGTCGCAATGGTATCGGCGTGGTGACCTAAACCACTGCGCCACGGAGGCAGTCAAAAACATACTTATAAATATAGATAAATTCTCAACAAAAATAAAACCATAAAGTTCCAACTCCGAACACATTAAAGGGAGGGTATTTCAAAAACTATAATGTCCGTATTAACACTTTATTTGCTCTTGTTACTCACTTAACTTGGTGTGACCTCAATAATGGCTATTTATAGTACGCGTCCCCTGGCCACGGCTGTTGTACTTAATAATATAATGTTGACAACCCAAATTTTGGACCTCTGAGGACCCTAGACGATCGATAATGTTGCACAATATTGCGTATTGCGCAAATTATTTGATAGTTTTGACACAATGCTTAAATTGTGGAATAAAATTGTGTAATATTATTGCAGGTTTTCGGGCGGGTAAATATTAGTATTGCTAAAGTCTTCAGGCTCTTTTGAGTAATATTTTTCGAAAATTATAAATTAAAAGGTATGATGAGGTAGTATGGATCCTTCTTGCTAATTTTTTATGCAATCTTATTGATTTTGTTGCACTTTAATATGCATATAGTTTATAATCTGGACAGTTAAGATACTTTTCAATGCAAAATATAAATTAATATTTCCACGTAGACGAAGACGCGGGAGAAGCTTGCAGTTTCAAATGTGTGTTTTCGTTAGATACTGTCAAACCTTTTTTGAGATTGTTATGGAGAGCTTAAAAGGCCATTGTAACGTAGATCGCTTGTTCGTACAGTAAAGAAAACTCATGTTGACCGAACCTTGTATGCAGGATAGTTCTTTAAAATTGTCCCTAAAGTATTCAAAACCTTCATCTCGCACTTAACCAGCGTGGTGGACTTAAGGTCCCTTACCTAATTCTAGGGGAGATTGTTTCTTTGCTAAAATAATAATGATTAATTTGTTACTTCTTAACAGCAATGTATTGCATAGTGGCTAATGACTAGCAAAATTACATATACTACCTGAGACAATACGCATGCAGCGCCCCTAGTGTAGTTGGCAAGAACTATTTTGTCATCTAATATATAAAATTCTCGCGTCACAGTTTACGTTGCCATACTCCTCCGAAACGGCTTGACCGATTCTCATAAAATTTTGTGAGCATATTGATTAGGTTTGAGAATCGGCCAACATCTATTTTTCATACCCATAAGTGACACTATTTTTTTTAAATTTATATGGCAAAGCAACGTTTGCCAGGTCAGCTAGTATAGTATAAATGTCAAACGCTAGTCGATAGTGCCGGCTGCATAAAATAGCTTCACTGGTGACATAATTTCTTGCAATTCATCTAAAACCGCAGACATAGCATAAAATAAATACATTTAGATATTTTGGCATACACGAGCGACGATCACAGCAGATCAAACTTGGAGCGCTGCCCGCCCCGCTTGTTAAAACTAGCGTGAAAGTAAACCGTGGCTCGCTTCGATATCGTGCGTCATGGCAGATGCTGTATAGATGTTGAAAATGAGTATAATAATATTATTTAAAATCTATACTAATATTATAAAATTTGCGTTAATCTCAGGAATAGTTCCTGAGATTAACGCGAATTTTTGTCGCGTGTGTGAATTGAAAAATTCTGTTACTGTTGGATAGCCTATTTATTGAGGAAGGCTACATAACATTGGGACTACGACAATTAGGAGCGGAGAAGCAACGAAAAATGTTACAAATACGGGGTAAATTATGACCCATTCTCGCTTATGTGACGCAAGCGAAGTTGCGCGAGTCAGTTATCACATAAAGTTTAACATAATTAAGTATTATAATAAAGCTTGTTTTTTTTCTAAACGTTTCAGCACAGGTGGTCTAGTTGTGTGTCTTAACAATGAGAGAATTTCGAAAATATATACGAACTATGCCTCGATTCTATACTACTATCGACTACCGACAACTGGCTTGTCATCGAGAAATGTTGTATGAAAATCTGATCAGCGCCTCTGAAGGGCGTCGTAGGAACTATTTTGGCAGTACAGTCTGAATGTCAAACTTTCGATACTCGACAGTACCGGCTGTACAGAATCGCGCTACTGATCTCCTCTCATATTTATTTCTAAATCGTTCGACCAAATCGTGGAAAAATACAAGTATCATTGTAATATACGAATGTATTTACTCGCTCATGTAAAGGGTAAGCTAGTTTACCCATATATAAAAATAATAGCTTTGCGTGGTACCCCGCGAATATGCCTTAATAATCTCTCCAATATTGTGCCTCGGGGAGTTGAACATGGCGGGCTGAAAGATATATTAGATTAGGCTCAGGCCTATTTTGAATACGGTAGGAGGGAGAGAGAACTATAGTATAAAGTGTTAGTACTGCTCTACGCTTTTGTTAGAACTCTGTGGTATTTTGTGTATGAGTTTTCAGTGCATTTTATGATTCCAACGGATTTTTGACAATAATTTCTGTGTGATTTTTGTTCTGACTGACTTTAATCAAAGAAAGTTCTCAATTTAAAAACAGCAAACCATTGTCTTTTGCCGTTTATTTCACGAGCAAACAGCGTTTTTGAAACGGTCAAAATTATTTGACTATACGAAGATTATATACGAATAATACGACTATATACGAAGTTTGCAAAATAAAGGATATTTTGAATTTGATTTGAATCAATTAAGTTGTAGAGTTTGCGTCGTTTTACTTTGTGGGTCTGAGAATAGCAACAAGCTGCTTATTCTTAGGTGAAGGGTACAAGCAAAAGGGTGATCAGAAGACACACCATTTTACCTTTCAGTTATGGGACAGATTTTTTCTAAAACTTATTTATGATTGGCTTGTTTGCGATTTCTACCTTGTTTCCTTTGTGTCTTATACAGACACGTCAAACTTATAACACCCCTCTTTTTGCGTCGGGGGTTAAAAAATATCCTTTGTCTTGATGCAGCGTATAAACCACAAATGTTGCTGATTATATCAAAACCGGTTCAACAGATTTCGTGCATAAGAGAGTAACAGATTACACACAGGCATCATACATCCATTCTAAAATACTTTCGCATTTATAACATTAGTAAAATAGATCAAATGTCAAAAAGCTAAATATTTTACAATTGCATGACTCAATTTACAAACACATTGTGTGTACGTGACAGTGTTATATTATGTAGCCAGTGATTAACGAGTCTATTATTTATAATGTTTGGTCAATATGAATAATGATAAATCAAATCGGGTCATTTGTTACTTTTGTTATTTATTATTATGAATGTGTTTGACTTTTATAAAGGCCGATAACTTTAATATACATTGGGCAGTCAAAAAGTGACTATTAAGCTCAAAATCTTATAAACTAACCTGCTGGCCATAAATGACAAGAATTCAATCCCTTAACTGTTTTGTTTTCTCATTTTTTAAAAGACAACTCCCGCACTAAGAATTGCTCTTGTGTCGCGGGGACTTTTACAAACGTACAAACAACGGACACAAAGTACAACCAGACCCAAAACAACTATTTGTGGATCGCACAAATAATTGTCCCGTGTGGGAAGCGAACCTACGACCTCCCGACGCAATTGTAGCAACGTGGTGACCTAGACCACTGCGCCACGGCGGCTGTGACCTAAGGATCAACATGATCCACTAAGATATAAAGGTAAGATAAACGCATCTCAAAGTAAGGACGAAAGCTTATGTACAGCATTGTTTAATTTTGTAGAGGCTTCTAAAAGAGTAGAACACATGTTTATTTCTTTTAAACTATTATTAACCGTATCAAAATCGGTGTAAGCCGAACTATTTAAAAAACAGATACACAGGCTGTATACATACATAAATGTTTTTTCCAATGCGAGAGTTTTCTATACCTATAAATATTTCCTCGTTTCAAACCTCAGAAACTTGTTTGTCATTGTTTACTATTTATTCTACTGAAAACCCAACCATATCCATTTAAAACAACAACCGATTATACACCTTAATACTTACAAAATAAAGTTTATTTTTCTATCACCGTATACACAAACAATTGGCCGGATTTCACTTCGCTCATGAATACGATAGAATTTTTATGTTTTTAATACATTTTCATTGGTATCTTCGTTTTTCATTAATTATTTATACATACGGATTTACTGATGTTTCCAATTATTAAGAAATTCAATGTTTTTTAATATTTATTAAGGATTATGTTCTTTTTTGGGATGAGGATTATCTGATAATTTAAAACAGATAGGTATTTTCCTTTCCGTATTTTTAGATCAGTAGTCAAGAGAAAGTTATGAAATATTAATTTTGATTTAGAATTTATCAGTAATGTCTTGTGAAAAGGTCAGGTGCGTAGTAATTGTAACCGTCGGTCCCGTATGACAAGATCTATGGATGTGAATGAGGCAAGGGAAGTTTGTAAGATCGTACCAAGTGGCGTTCTTTGGTCTCTGCTCGTCCCTACGGAAAAAGGCGTGATTTCATGTATGTATTAATTTAGAATCCAGTTTTCCTTGCTGTTTCACGTTTTTTACGTTTCTAATATTATGATGGAGAAAAAGCATCTTTACACCATAATAAAGTATCCGACATAGTCGTTACTGCAAATTGGTTTTCGCTTTTTCTTGCATACATTATGTTTTATAGCAAAATATTCCACGATGTAAACAATACTTCAACAAAAGGACATAGGTTTTACGAACTCAATTGTATATGAGATAGTTCTCACTTTGTCTTTGGCGACAATTTTATGTCTAAAAAATAACCTATTAGCGTCTTTACGAGCACCTTTTCATTATAAAAAAGTTAAATTTAGTTAGCCTTTGTTCTAGTCAGTGTAATTAAATGTTTCGAAGTATACCAATTTTTAACTATTTTTTAACCATAACAATAAAATTACTTTATCCAAATAAAAACTCAAACCTTATTAAAAATATCTTATTAAATTACTGGGTATTTTATCTACAACTAGATTAAAATTGTCTTTAACTGTGCCATACCTACCCATTATTTTTACCCACAACATACTCACAAAAACAAACCGCAAAGAAAAATTATCCCCGAAATTATTCACTTATCCAAAATAAAACTGTATTAAGTCATATATCATTGCTCTCAGCGTTAGTACACCCTTGGGTACGATACCCTGTACCCCTAACGCGTATACCCCAGTATGTATACCCCAGCTTGTATACCCCCAGCGTGTATACAGTTATCCGTGTATGTATATATTTATAAGGCATAACTTAATGGTAATGTTCTGTTAAGAAATATTCCGGTTTTTATGTGAAGGTTTGTTTTCGTTGATATTGTGAGTATGTGATTGTGTTGTGTTTTTGTATGGAATAATCTGTGTAGGATTGGAGGTTTGAAGTGTGATTTTGAATGTTTTAGTTATGAAATTGCTTGATGTATGTATTTATGTAGCACCTTCATAGTGAAGGGTATTTGTTTTCGTCAAATACGTAATTTTTGGGTAATCTAATACTAATTTAGGAAACCGAAAAACAACGCACCGAACTTACCGTGAGTGATTTAAGAACTTTTAAATCCCTATAAGAAATGCGTTGAAGAAGTTTTACACAGTGTGTACCTTTAACGTTCGATTTAAATAAACTAATTATTTTCTAAGAGCAGTGATAGCCTAGTGGTATAAGTTGACACCTTCCACTCAAGTGGCGCAGGTTCAAACCCGAGGCAACACACCAATGACTTTTCGAAGTTATGTGTGTATTAGAAATAATTATCACTTGCTCCAACGGTGAAGGAAAACATCGTGAGGAAACCTTGCATGCCTAAAATTTGTTTAATACATTTATTGAGGGCATGCAAAAGTCCCCAACCCGCACTTGGCCAGCGTGGTGGACTCAAGGCCTAACCCTTTCCTCATTACGGGAAGAGACCCTTGCCTAGCAGTGGGACAGTAATGGGTTAAATTTATTTATTAATTATTTTCTTAAACAGTTTCTATCATCAGTCTGTATAATATCGACACAGTAGGTCTATAGTTGATCAATATAATTTCGTTACAGAATACACACCGTTAAGAATAATATGTAGCAAACTAGTCTGGAAAGGAACAACCAGTCTGGAATAAGTTTAATTATAACACATGAAAATCCTACTAAGTCCTAATTTCACTCCAAAAAAAAGTTCTCCATCAATCCTCACATATCTCAGTGACGTATAAATTGCGTAAACATCAAATGAATCCCGCATTAATCAGCATCCGTATATAATCCGGGGATAGATAAGCGAGATAACAAAATAGCCGGCACGACGTCACTGCCGGTGACGTCTCGCCAAAGTTTAACGAATAAAGTTCCAGCCATGTTAAGGAATTAGTTTCTTCCGCTAGCGTAGACGCGGGGAGGTTAAGTTATGAGCGGTAGCGGGAGCGGGTATAGAAAATGGAAGTCATGAGGAATGACTTGCGTAATGGTTTGTCTAAAGTAGATTTTACTCTGAATTTTCGTAGAATTTTTAAAATTTACTTAGTAGCGGTTTTTAAATTATGCAATCGGAATTTAAAAATTTGTGTTGCAAAGCCAATTTAAGCGAAAAAAAGTTTACTATAGAAATATTTTCGTTAAGTGCATATTGTAATGGTTCAAGGGATAAAGGTAATCCAAAATTGGATAAATGAGGAAAATTATTATTGCAATGTTCAGATTACAAACTATTTTTGATACCGGAATAATGACTTTTCGATAAATTATTGAAAACATCGTCAATAGTTTAAATAATAACCAAACCTTTACAAAACTTACCGTTCTACGCATTAAACCAATAAAAAATTAGAATTCACACTTACTTCTACTCTATTCCAGTTGCATTTTCATAACCTTATAAAAAAAAACCGCTCTAACAAATCGCCCTACTCTTGTACCTTGCGCCGAGGCTGTCCGCGCCCGTATTGTCCCGGCAGTGTGTACCGGGGCCAAGTTATGAGTGGAGACTTTTGTGTCATTCCCCGGATTAACTTCCAGTCGACATACATTCTCAAGTAAAGAGACACTTTGTTCATATTTTTCTTTTTGTTACAATATATTTGTTTATTTTTCAGCTTGATTTTCGAGTAAATACGGGTGTGTTGGTATAGCTTTTTTTGTGTTTTTTGCATGATGTGCTTGTATAAATGCAGTTATTGGTATATAGGTTATGCAAGCTACTTTTGTACGGAGTTGTGATCGCAACGTTGAACAAACGCAAAGTTTTTGGGTCTTGAATTTGATAAAATCCTGCCTAACTCAAATTTTAATATTATGGCTAAGGATAAAAACTGTATGAATGGCTTTTCCTAAATATCCTGTCAGGACATTAGGTGAATTCAGTTCAATTGCAAGATTCCATAATATTAGAAATTTTAAATTCGTGTAGTTTTTTTACATTAAATATCAGGCACTCGTCATACTTCTATCATAGGCAGATTATAAAACGAAAGTTTAAAGGCAGATTTTATTTGGACGGATATTAATTATTTTATCAGAGTCACTTTATACATTGCATACGTTACCCGACACATATCAATACGAAACAGGCTCATTATTAAATTAATTTTCAAAACTATCTTCACATCCGTACTACTGAACCTAACAAAATATCTAACATCGTACTTCATAAAAGCAACGCCATCTATATTTCAACCCCGCAAACGTGCAGGGGTGTAAACACGTCACCAGAAGCCGCGAGGTAAGTGAACTACTTATAAAATATTTACGTTCAGGCCTTGCTATTACATTTTACACAATTTTCCACGTAATCATATACGTATTTTAGAGATAGTTTCAGATGAGATTTATGTGGAAATGTTGCTAAGATTTATATCGTCGAGATTTACGTAAGAGTGTAGGGTGTGTCGACGTTCGTTAAAGTGGTGTAAATGTCGACGGGTCTTTATTTTTTACTTATTTATTTACACTTGCATAATAATAGGAACACGATTAGTAATGCATGGTAGTGCATGACATGCAGTAAATATAATGCCACCAAAAACATTCTGTATAAACCTCAAGTCTCGCAGCTCAGTCTTTCTGGCGTAAAAAGTAGTGAGATCTTTATAATACCAAGTCGATTAATCTATTTCGTCTCTACTTAAAGGACCTTCTGTCTTAAGTTATTACATAAGTTATTATCATGTCAATATTAAAAATATTTTACGTTTAAAACAAATAGACCGACCTGGCCATCGCATGATTTGTATGTATTACACTACACAGCACGACGAGAAGTTAATGCTCCTGAAATTTTAATGGCGAATTTGTGTTTTTATGCGATGACCAAGTCGATCTATTTGTTTTAAACGTTAAATATTTTTAATATTGACATGATAATAACTTATGTAATAACTTAAGACAGAAGGTCCTTTAAGTAGAGACGAAATAGATTAATCGACTTGGTATTATAAAGATCTCACTACTTTTTACGCCAGAAAGACTGAGCTGCGAGACTTGAGGTTTATACAGAATGTTTTTGGTGGCATCTCACTTCTTTTTGTAGAACGAACATAAGTCCAATTTGTATGGAAAGACGTTTTTTCTTACAATTCAACATATTTTCCTATGGGAATGTTGTTTAGTTTCATGGGCTAAACACCCTTACCCACCCTATATTCCCTCCCGTTATGCCTCATATAGTATGTACCTATCTACACCTATTATTTATTTATTATTTTCTACAGTAATAATGATTCCTTAACTGCAAATGTAACCTTGTAATCTTATACATTTATATGGGATTACAAAGTTATTGTTGCAGTTGGTGTATTTAGAAAACTGGACCGAAATTAGAAAATATTAAATTTTTCCCAAGATTAAAACACTAAACCCTATTTGTATTCTAAATTTTAAGCTTCTAAGTCTGCTAGAAGTACCTTATACTTTTGATGATCGGTGAGTCAGTGAGTCAGTGAATCAGTGAGTGACAAAATTCAAAATTTTAACAAGTTGTCATTCTTAAACTACTGGATCAAATTGACTGAAATTTTAAATATACCGTGTTTATACAATGACTGATTAGTTGCTGAAAATTCAGGCTTCTTGTTTTATCCACGACGACATTATAGGGGGGTCGAAAATAGCCCGAATTGCTTCGAGAAAAGATGGTACGGCCGTGCCGCTTTTTTTTGCTCGACTTGCGGGGGCACTTCCGTGCCCCCAGATACGTGGATGGCTAAACAATAGTAAACTTACATTATAACCAATAAGCTTCTTTTCTAAATCTTTGCTTTTTTTTCTTACTTGTTATATTCTTTTTAGAAGCATAGTTTAGTAAGCTTTGAGAAATATTATACAAATTTTATCTGAATCAGCTTAATCGTATTGGTTTTCAAAATCTAACATATATTTATAGACATTACAATAAAGTCTAGACATTTCCATTATAAAATAATTCGTAGATATGAAATATTTTTAGCGTGTAAGACAGTTTGGTATTTAGTATAATCACTTCTCCCATTTTCTACTCAAAAGTGTCAGAATTTCATACCAAAGCTCAAAAACAGTCAAAATGCATTTTCTATAAAAACTTGAACAGGAAAAGGTTATTACACGAGGCGAGTCAAAGTTCTTGCCCATCGTAATTTCCAACCACAATTGAAGTCTTCTGTATTTAACAGCTGAGAAATTTTCAAATTGAAAAACTTTGTGAAGACTTTTACAAGTATTAATAGTCTGTGCTGCTATTTATTTTGTTATCTCTTAGCATTGCATTTTGTAGTAGTTTTATTATTTAAAAGAGAGTTATGGAGAAGTTTTACGTTTTCTTTGTTTAGTTTGAAGGCGATCTTAAGCCTAATTGCGCCAATAACATAGTATTATTATAAATATTCTAACAACTATTTCTCATTATTTCGACTGCTAAACAAACACTTGCTTAAGGCTAGCGTTTAATGTTTAGTTAGATTTTGTCCTTAGGTTCTTTAGCTTGTAAAATGCAGTTGCGTTTAGCTACGAACAGAAATCATTATCATCACAAATTATCATCAGATTATTGCAGCTGTATGAGCAGTTGATGAACACAAGGCAAATATAAGTTATTCATTAAAAAATAATTTTGGTAACTAAAAACTTTAGTTTAAGAGTCGAATTTTCATACACAATATAAACAATTAACGAGTAACTTAAAAAAAATACTTTGAATTTTTTATTCAACTATTTTAAACTCAAAAATTAAAAACTATTCAACCCTTACAAAGGTGGTTACATAAAAATGTCAGTGCTTTGTCCACAAAAATATTTAACGTAAGGCATTCCATCGCACCAATTACGTGCCGTCAAAAATATCAATAAATACTTAACAGAAGTGCACCAGTTGTTTATTTATGACGCAGCAATATATTCAGCATTTCGGCTTTTTAATTGACGTATCGTTAATTTTTGCCGTTAAACGGGATAAATCGGCGGGAATTTTGCGGTTTGGACGTAGTTCAATGGAAAGAGGTAAAGAAAGAATGTAACTTTTTAAATATTTCTTATGTAAATGTAAAAATTGTTTTTTGAATGTAAATATGTGGTATTTTAACAGTGGCTAAACGGCCCGGGTGTAGAAGAAATGGACAGATGCATGGTTTAGAAATAAGTTTTAATTTAATTACAGTTACTTTGTTGTTTTTTCGTGGTTTTAAGGTTTTCTTCCGGGATAAGAAATTATAGAATCTATGAGTATGATTACTACAGAACATGCCTTGTAAAAGAAATTGCATCAGTTATATTTAGGTCCAAGTTAATAAACTAGCGGGAAAAAAAGCATGAACAGCAAAAATAAAAATAAATACACGTTGCTCAAAACTTCAAAACATTGTAGTAACAAATAGTTTATTTTCAAAGGTAACACACATTATGACATAAAAGGAGAGGTCGACGCACTCCATAACCCTAACCCTAGAACCCCTCTTTACAGAACCCGACACCGGGTTGTATCACTCGCTTGTTATCTCCCACTGTCAATTAGTACGACTTACTGCCGGCTGGCGGCGCCACTGTTGCTATTTTTATCTCGCTTCTTATAAATGAAACTTGGTTATAATAATATGATATAGTTTCCTTTGCTGTAAAGTTTTAATAATTTAACAGCCATTGCCTGTAGTATTGTCTGGTTGAAATTGGTTTATTTACTTATCATTAGGTTTTGGGTTTGGTTCTCGGGTTGGACAAAGGGTCTTTCTTATGATTCTATGCATAAATTCAGGCTATAAACTTATATGTCTATATAAAAATCCGTTGAGTAGTTTTGGTGTGAACGAGTAACGAACATCCATCCAAACTTAACTTTTAAATTTTCGCGTTGCATGTTTATTATATAATAGGATACGGGAATTAACGCGAGTGCAACCTGCGCCTAAAGGTTAGGCATTTTAAGGTAAAATACGTGTTTGCGTTAATTCCCGTGTCCTATTATATATTATCCATCTAAAATTTTGCATTTACAATATTAGTAAGATAGTCTCAATTCACAATATACGCCAGAATTTTGGAAACGTTTGTTTTAACGCAATCAGCTACTTATACACCTCTGTCAAAAGACTTATTAATAATATCTGTGTATTTTTTATTCAATAAGTAAATTAATTTAACCCATAACTATCCCACCGCTGGGCAAGTCTCTTCTCAGAATGAGACAGGGGATAGGCCTTGAGTCCACCACGCTGGCCATTTGCTGGTTGGGCGGCATGCATGTAATTAAATAGTGTAAAATTACGGGAATTTAGGTACTAATGCTTTCAGTACTTAGTAAATAAACATAGTCATTCATTTCAGTGCATACAACCTTTGCCAAAAGCACTAAAGTTGTGCCAGCCGAAATATTCTAGTGCCGACCTCAAGTCATTAGTGCTTTACACCAAATTTAATTACAGCGTGAACTTGTACATGAATGAAATAAAAGAATATTTGACTAATGATTGCTTGGCTGGTTTAGTGTATGCTAGTGGTGCGGTGTTGGGTTCGATTTTCAGGCTAAGTGTATTTGTTTGTTATGCTGTTTTAGTAGTAGTTTGAAGTTTGGTATTGGTTTGTGACATAATTTTGTATTTTATTCTTTGTGCCTGCTTGTGCTTTGTGTCCGTTGCCTATATGTTTGTAAAAGTCCCCGCGACACAAGAGCAATTCTTAGTGCGGAAGTTGTCAAAAAAGAAAAAAATAGAAAACGTAACTTATTGATTTTTGTTCCGCGACTTATTTCAGCTTTACGCCCTTGACATAACACCCAAATACTACAAATACTTCATTTTCATCAGAAATACTTTTTATTTCGCACAATGTCCAGTAATGGTGTTAAAAGCAATGTCTCGTTTACATGAACGGTATTCGCGACAAGGCGAGTACACACAGGGTGATTTATTAGGGGTTGGTTTCTTTTTAAGGGTGTAATTAGAGTATTTACTGGTTTTTTGGTTCTTTTGGTAGAATTTTTGGGTATGTATATGAATTCATTTTCGAAATTAAGCCAAATGCTTGTTAGAGCTATTAGGCTTTTACTTTTTTCTAAACATATAATAATATTACGTATTATGATTCTTTTCTGGTACAAAAACAGCCTATTCTCAAAAGGCATAAGTTGCCATAATAATATATTATGATATTTCAGGAAATATATTATTTCAAATTTAATAAAATGTTTCTTAATTATCTGTCCTTATTCCTTGAGGTTTCTTGCAGCATGGTAAATAAAATTACAGACAAAACTAGGAAAGGTACCTTATTTCTTATAATTATCAAAAAAATCACAAATAAAAAAAAAACTGTTTTTCTTAAATACGAAGTTATCAGCGCCATCTATCGAGTAAACTGTGTACAATATAAAGTCGAACAGCAGCGATCAGATATTCGGCGAGTGATTGTAATCAAATTGACCTCCGATTACCGGTTGTAGCGAGTGCCAGAGGTCAGAGGGCAAGAGGGTTCCACGAGTTCAATGGTAACGGATCTTTATTTTATCACTAAAAGATAAAAAGTCTGCGTTTATTAGAAAAAAATGGACAAATGTGTGTTTTAAGTTTAAAGATGTTCTGAATTTCGTGCATTTGGTGATCCAACTATCATTAAAGAAGACTATTTGTTTTGTGACTAATTGATATAATTAGTTTCTAAGGTTAATTCTGCAATGCTTTTAGCTAAACCTTCAGCGCATCAAATTATCTCATAAGCAAGGAAAAATAGTTTTTAAATTTTTTAGTGTGTTATATTTATTCCTACATGAATTAAGTCTCTAGCTATTACGTAGAGGTATTTAAGTTTTTGAAATTTACTTACTGATACCTAAACTTGTCCGACTCTGAAATCGAAGTCAGTATTTAAGAGACACTATTGTTTATCTTTAACACTAGTTGAGTATACTGTCAATATTCTCATAAAGAATATACCAGGATATCTTTTTTCTATAGAAACTAAACCCTTTAGTTCCTGCAGAAAAAAGTCTGCAACCGATGAGCATCAAACGGGTTGACTAAAGAAAAAGTGGTGTTTTTTTACTGTGCATCGAGGTGGTTTATATACAGTTCTAGCCACTGGTCGGTGAACGAACAGTAAATGAGAACAACTCCTGTATGAGAAATAGCTTAGGTGGAAAGGAATAAGAACAATTCTTGGCTTAAATACTAATTGAATATTTTTAGCTGTATATATTGTTATTGATTGTTTTTTGGTATAAAGGTTGATTTGGTTACCTTACCCTTACAAGCTATCCTGCTTGTCTTAATGACAATTCTCATCCATGACAAATAGTTGTGTAATTAGCACTATTTTCTGTTTTAAGTCTGGATGTAACTTAATACTCAAATCCTCACAGGCTTTGACGTGAATGAATTTTTGGTGTATACATATAGGATACTTAATTTGTTACTTGACGTTTCGACTGAATTACACCGGTCATTGTCGCGGGGGGCCATTGAGTCTGTAGTCTTTCTCCCGTCTACGTACCAAAGAAGTTTTGTACTAGAATTGAGGATGATAAATTACAATGAAAACTTAGCAAAAATCGACCCTGGCTGTTAAAATGTAATTTTTATTGCCTAAATATACATGTAGCACTTTCAAAGGTAGAGATGTTCTCAGTTCTAAGAACTGTAGCGGTGTTAATCCAACTCAAAGACAGTTTAACCTAACTTGTCATCCAATTAGAAACTGCATTTGGCTACAAGCATCTGCAATTAACCCTTTAACCTCAAACCTTTTCCTCAAACGTCACGAAAGCCTTACAGAAAATTGACACCACCCCTAATTCCCACTAATCCGACCGGAGCTCACGCTAATAAACAAAAGGACTTAAGCGCCCACATAACTTCAAGCGAGTTTCATTACATGAGACTTTGTACTGGTTGGCAATAGAGCACTAAATTCTAGAGCACTTAAGCCGCTATATGCCGGCTGATTTAGTTAGATGAGATTAGGGATGTCAGTTGAAAAGTTTTATTCCGATGATCGTTTGATTGAGTGGTGTTTTGTAAGTGTTATTGGATTTTTCTGTTAGCAGAAGTATTTACTGAAATAGTCTTATTAGTTTCTTAGTGTGGTTACTTATATTAAGGTTATTTCTACATGAATATTGTAAAGAGGTGAAGTATGCGCGATTAAAACTAAGTCTGATATTGAAAGTTTACGTTGAAAAGTCGTTTTACAAATCAAAGTCATTTATTTTCAGGTTATAGACACCCAGAAATAAATGGCTTTACCGAAAAATATGTCAAATAGGTAGATTTCTTAATCTTTGTGCATTCAGAGTAGCTTGTTTGTATGTTGACAACCGTTTGATAGCCAATATTCTATACATTGATTTTTTTTCTACAGTTATAGTGAAAGATATGTTACATCAATTTGTGTGATGAGCACGAGTATCTGTACTGAGCTTGGTTGTAAATTTATCTATATAAGTACGTATTAAGAAGAATGTAAATATGTTTTTCACTTATTAGATTACCATAGTACAAGCTATGCTTAGTTTGTAAAGACCGCGCGCGAGAAGTCCAAAGAGAAAAATGGAGATAGTTTAACCCTAAAATTAGAGCCTTTTGAAAAGTGTTTTGGGGTAAAAGTATGTAATTATTTTAGATACCTCCTGTGATAACTTTTAAACTCTCGCGTTGCATGTTTAATGTATAATAGAATACGGGAATTAACGCGAACACGCATTTTACCTTAAAATGCCTAACCTGCGCCGAAACGTTAGGCATTTTAAGGTAAAATGCGTGTTCGCGTTAATTCCCGTATTCTATTATACCTCCTGTGTCTTTGTCCCAATAGCCGAGAGAGCAAAGGAGCGTGATTATTTATTGGGCATGGAAGCAATTATCTAAGTCGCGATAACACTACTACTTGTTGTTGCTTTTATTGCCTAAGTTAGAACAACTTTGTCAACGTTAGGCTGGTTACATGCGGATATTGTTGGGTAGCCTTATTTATTGAATATAGGATTATTTCTTCTCTTCTCTTCTGATTCTTACCCAGTGCAATACACCAGTAAAGGATTTCCTGCCATCAACTATCGAAAACCGAATGTCTATCGATTATATTTGATTAAAATTATCAGAAAAACTGAACAGAGCCCTCTAGTATATTTTGCAAAAACTAAAAGAAATTCAGTGAGATTAATGTTTGCGTCAATATCTTACTAATTTATAATCTTATCTCAATGATTTTTATTATGTGATGTCCTTTGGTCTCTGCCTATGGAAATTGTTCCCTAAAGTATTTAAAAAAATCTTATAAAATTTTTGCTTTGATTTTGTATTGCAGAATCCAGTTTCTATTGCCGATATTGTATTATTAAAACGAAATACGACAGTGGCAGTTGGCACTACTTATATGTATTCGTCAGCTAGACCCGAAATAAATTAACAGAAGGTATATTCGTGTATCTCTGTCCTAATAGTGACCTCTAACAAACAGTGCGAACTACGCCTAGATATACAGATTTATCATCAACTAGAGCCATTAAACGACACTGCTGATTCTATTGTTGCTAACTAAACTCATTTTATTGCTGTCTCTTTCTTAATAAGATTGTAGGACAAGGATGAATATAACTATAATTACTGTGTCTTTGCCGAAGAGCTTCATCTCAAAATGAAATTGTGTGTCTTTTATCACCAAGCTTTTTGTATAGTTAAACTAACTAACTAAAAGCTTGGAAATCTATACTAATATTATAAAGCTGAAGAGTTTGTTTGTTTGATTGTTTGTTTGTTTGTTTGTTTGAACGCGCTAATCTCGGGAACTACTGGTCCGATTTGAAAAATGTTTTCAGTGTTAGATAGCCCATTTATCGAGGAAGGCTATAGGCTATATATATCATCACGCTACGACCAATAGGAGCAGAGTACCAGTGAAAAATGTTACACAAACGGGGAGAATTATGATTCTCTTATGTGACGCAAGCGAAGTTGCGCGGGTCAGCTAGTAAAAGATAAGCCCAAACTACTATGTTATAAAATAGACATAAGCTCTTTCTCCTTGACTCTTTCAGACTGTCACAGCTAAACTGCACAGACTGAACTAATGATTAATAAATTTACCCTTAATTTTTGTCATTTTTTTTTAACTGAAGACAAATGTACGTATATGGCGGCTTACTATTGCAATATAAATATTTATGTCGTCAAAGCATGCTGTAATAAAATCCGTTATAATGTAGGATTTATCTCGTTATATTAGCCAGTTGCCCGTTGACAGTGGGTTAAGTAACCTTTGGCGCAGTCATTCTATAGATGGGTGACCGCATAGTGGTATTTTAACTAAGGTTATCCATGTTTTGAAGGGTATGTAAAAAGCCGGTCGCGGTTTTTGTCTACTAAAATAACAAACGTTAAGCACTGTCAAGGGTCTTTCAGGCTGCTTGAATAACTTGACACTTAACATACGATAGTATAAAAAGCTTAAATTAAAAGACACTACGAAACTATAACAGTTTTACCTACCCAAGAAAGTTAAAGAGCTTGTCAGTTAATTTCAAACAAAACAGCTTAAAACAAAATGCGTTCAACATTTCCTTACTAAGACAGTCGTAAGGACATTTTATGTGAAATAATTTTTACAAGTGAGAGAATCTGAGGTAATGAAACCTTTTGCAATCAACATTCTTGGCGTTTTATTCGTTTGTTTGCTACAATTAACTACGAAACTGAATTTCGAGACAGTGGTGCTCAATGTTTTTGGGGTCAAATTCTACGTCAAAATACTTAATAATTTTGTCTTTAACTTTTTTAGAGACTTTTTAATAAATGTTCTTGACACCTATTTTTCTTTGGCTTATCTGGATTGAGGATTAGAAGTAATATAAAAAAATTAAAGCCGCTTAAATATTTTATCTTATTCTCCTTTTAGAATTACTCTAAAGAGGGGTAACAGGCTATCACGCTTTATAAGATACAACCTGGGGACAGACAGACAGCGGAGTCTTAGAAATAGGGTCCCGTTTTATCCTTTGGGTATGGAACCCTAAAAATTATAAAATAATTTAATTGTAAGTGCAACCAAACCCAATACAAATCTGAAGATCTCATAAACATACTTGTATCATGTGGAAATTGAACCCAGGACCTCCGACCTAGCAACACGATAATAATTTAAATCACGAACACCAAATACGCTTATAAGAGACTATTGTTTAAAAATACTGCAAAATAATAAACACAATAACTTAAAAACGTTGGCCACATCTGCCAATAAATCAATGCCTCTGAAACTTTGAATGCAGTCCTGAATAAAGAAAAACTTTACTCGTTATTTAACTGTGAAAACTGGTATTAAAACTATTGACACTTGGCAGACAGTATCGGGTCTTATTTATGTATGCCAATATGTACAAATAGTCTTATTTATTTAACTGCACTTTTGGCGCAGTGGTTAACGTGGTCGCTTCTCTGGAAAAACGGGTTCAAATCCCTCCAAATATTTGTGTGATGAGCACGAGTATCTGCTCTGAGCTTGGTTGTTAATTTATCTATATAAGTATGTATTTATAAGTATGTTTATCAGTTATCTGGTTAGCTCTGTTCAGTTTGGAATCAAATAACCGTGTGTGAGTTGATATATATTTTTATTTTGTAATAATTAATGCCTGTGGACTGTCTGTAGAGTATGCGAGGTTTGGGGTGCAATTTCAGGAGCTAGGAAGTGTAAATAAACTATCCAACCCAAATTAATTTAAACATCAGTATGCCGGCAATCACGGCCATTATAACCCGCGTGAAAACGTCTAGCATTATAAGGTAAGGTTCACGTTAATTCACGTATTCTATTGTATAATTTGTTATTTATAACCACCAAATGTCGTGATGTACTATATAAATAAAACTTAATCTCAATATGGATCATGGGACATTACATTATTTGTAGTAGTCTACGATCCGACATGTCATGTTACCGTGTATTAGTTTTTAAAATTTTGACAAAATCCAAAATGATAGTCTCGTAAATAACCTACATATTTTAAAACGAAAACCGACCTAAAAGAATTTAATCTTCTTTAAATTTTATTGGAAACCTTGAGAAACATCGTCTCAAAGTAATTGTGTGGTAGATGGGAGAATTCTTTAATAAAAAAAAAGAACAAAAGAGACAAAAGATGGGGTCTTTCTTTGCTTACATTATTGAAGAGGTTGAATTTAGACCGATTAATTGTTCAACGAGTTTTTTATGCAAGGGTTTTTGACATAATAACGTTTGTCAATGTAAAGGGACTTGTAGGGTTTGGTTATTAATTAATAATAAAAGAGGGATTTGCGATCAATGGACTATATTTGGAAGGGTGGTTTTGGAAGATGATTGAGAAATATGGTGGAGAGAAAGTTTGAATTTTTAGGTAGTGTGATGCTTTTAGTCGCCATAATTTAGGATTGCATTGGCTAGTCATGGCTGCTATGTATTCAATTAAAGTAAGAAAACTGTGGAACAAAAAATAAGCCATGTATCACAAAACCAAAACATTGAATACATTTAAGGCAGATATATAAGGTAGCAACAGCGTTTTTTTGCTAATGTCTGAAAGTGTCTTCGCTCACGGAATGCATGACTTTGTATCAAATTCTCACAAATATGGCTAGGGTAGAATAACCTCCTTTTAAACTAGTAGTGTAACAAAGTAATAGTTGAAATTGTATTTTAAAAGTTATACCTCAGTTTTCTGCCTAACCCTTCACAAAAAAAAGCGTGATATTTTACTAACACAAACCTTATTATATTCTCCTCCAACCAAAGAAACCTAGATCTGTTTTCAATAACCCTTAGGTAAAACCCTTTCAAAAAGCGATTGGATTCACGTTTTTTCTTCATCTCGGTTCAATAAAATACAAGAAATCTTGCTGATCTATTTGTAACCACGCTGTATAAGGTTTTATACAGGGTGTGCCGCAGGTTGTGCACACCTGCGCCCTCTGGCGGACTTCCAGTGTTCAAAATTGCGAAATTGAAAGTTTTATTTTGACTGAAATAACTAAGAGTTTTATATGTTTATTATGTTGAGTAATGGATGTTTATTCTAATTTGCTATTGTTATTAGATAATGTCCCGTGTTTTTAATGATGGGGTTTCTGGTGGTCAAATATGTATAATGTCTGAAATTACGAGTACTTATTAAAATATTTTTTTGTTTGATTTGTTATTTACATGGACTCTGCACTCAAGGCACTGTCTAAAGTTAAATAACACTCATTCATTACTTCGTGGTCTATTAAAAATAGGTTTTGAAATCCAACTACATTTAATATTTGATTAATGCTTATCAAATAAAGAAAAAAGGCATCGCAGACCTCATCGCGTTTCAGGCCCCTTAGCAATGTTGTATTTTGTATAGCGCTCAGCAACCAAAAAAACTTTTTCAGCTATAAAAGTATTATGTGGGATAGTTTTAATTTTCAGGCAAATTCATATGTATATAATATACTCCAAAACCTACATGATACATGTATGAAATTCATCCATAGTTAAAGCTATTCCCAGTGGCTGAAAGTAGGAAGTCGTGAATATATTATCAAGTTACATAGAGTTAGTAGTTTCGACATATTAATGACCTCCACTCGACCTTACAGTTTGTGTACTGTTATGGCTGAAAAGTGTGGAAATTGCAATTAAATAATTATAAAATCAAGAGATTTTTAAACCCCCCTTCAATGTTAATTATTCGTTGTCCCAGAAATTGTGGTTACGAATTTGTATTGCTTTTTTTAAAACTCGATGGCTGCTCTCCTTTTTTTAGCTAGTAATTCTAATAGCTACATTGGGTAGCTGAATAAGGGGAAGGAGGGACTTATTTAGACCCTAAATTTGATCCAGAACTTTAAATGTTTATTGATTTTAACGCAGATAGTATTGTACGCTTTATTTAACTTCTTCTTCTTGTTTTTCTGAATATAGCCGCAAGCCACTGCACGCCACGCAAAATAAAAACTATGAGGTGGGAAAACGTAAGCAATCCTTTGCGTTTCATAGACGGGGAAAAATCTGCATATTAAGATCCCAGGACGAAAAACTATTTTGAGTAAGGAACTAGAAGGACTTAAAAACAGACATTTTTGACTTTTCCGTAATATATTCTTATTTCTTGCATATCCAAGAGCAGGACCCACCCTTGCAAGTATCATTACGGGTGAATAACCGTGGTAGCGCAAACTAGACAAGTTGTTATATTGTTTTACTGAAATGAATAATTTGTGAATTTAGGATCGGTGGAATTAGGCCGTGTACATTTAGAAACTTGGCTCTACATAAGATCTGATATCTTTTCAAAAGGCAAACCTTATACGTCTTAGGCAACATTTTACATTGAATGTTTTGGTGGGTTCAGACTTTCCCTAAAATATTCTATCTTGCATATCCAAGGGTGGGTACCCTTGCAAGTATCATCACGGGTGAATAACCCCGGTAGCGCGAACTAGACAAGTTTTTATCAGCATCTCACACAATTTGTTACCCCGTAGTATATCTTTACATTTTGAGATAAAACATGGTGCATATTTTTTCCTCTTATTTTGTTAGTGAAATACACGGTTCTTGTTTTAGTATGAAGCATTTTTCATGAGTTTCCTGAAAGATGTTTTTGTAGGTTTATAAAGAGTCTTGAGAGTATGGTAATTTTGAGGTTTATATCCGAGGTGCAGTGTTTACTGCATCGAAAGGTTGTGGATTTGATTCTTGAATTTAAAATATTTTATGCATAACCCATATTAAAATCACTACTTCTGGTTTTATGGCAGTATCTTGTACGTAAATATTGTTTGTCATTCTTCCGCCATACAAAACAATAAAAGCTGAAGTTAAAACAGAACTTTCAGGTTTTAAATTACAAATATTATTTTAATATCTGCTGCAAGCGCTAATAAAGTAGGACAAAACAATTTAAAAAGCTTTAACAAATTCAAAAAACAAAAATTATGAAAAAAAAAGATCTTATAATAAACCATTTCAAAATGAATTTAATGATTTTTATTAAGGAAAATCCGTCATCAGATTTATCCAGACAAATAAATCTTTGAAAACCGTATACCTCCAATAACCCATCACAAACACACACAAAACCAAACAGCTTATAAAAAACCTCACTTCGCTTCAAGAAGCTAAGTTCATAGTATTTTTTGTGAAAGCCTCTTCATAAAGCTACGCTGCAGGCAACATTCCTTTCACCTGCGAAGCCTTCGAGAAGAGCCTTCTACGAGCTTAAATCTTATTACTTTTTTAACATCATACCTTAAGAAGTAGATAGGGTGTGTAGAATTCAATGGTTTTTGTTCAAGATTATGTTTTGGTATGTATAAATAATTTGTAGAACATTGTCAGTATTAAGGCTACATATTATCTAATTTTTTTATTTGTACCCGGAAATCGAACCTAGGATCAACCGTGTATACCATTGCTAAACATGAGTGACTATTCTTAAATGATAAATAAACAAAATAATAGTGTTACAACGACTTTTAATTTTTAATTTTGATTTAAAAATAAGGCGTATTTTAATCGACCCGAGAATCGAACCTGAAAATTAATACCTCCATTGAAAAAACTGCTACTGTAACGGATTCTGTTACTATAACACTCTTTAGCAATTATTAAAATTATTTCAAGCTACGGAATCGAACCTTGGAAAAGATATAAGCTCCCTGATTTTCCAATCTCCATGTTTCCGAGAAAAACACGACTATACATACAAACAGTGTAGCTCTACCTCAATATTAACATAAACATACTTTCTCTCTTACGGAAAATTTGCCTCCAAAAAGTTTGTCGTATATGCCAAATTATATTGTTCCCGATAACACCCTTATGTCGTTCAAGATAAGGCCTAATTTTGCTTATCTGAAGGCTTGTTTCAAATTGCCAGTGTTTTAGTGATAGCCCTGAATGTAGCAAGGGTACGTTTTTGCTGGTATCTATTTAAATTGATTTCTTATAGACAAAGTTGGGTTTTGATAGTTTTAGGTCATTTTGAATATTGAGTAGAGTAGACAAAATTATGAAAAAAGTGTGTCCTGTTTTTTGGGATTGGTGTTACTATATATTTTACAAAAATGAAAGATCTGCGTCTGTTTGTTTGCCTATTGTCGATTATCTCAAAAAATATTTTCATGTGGTTTTTAATTAAGATACCTGGGTCAAATATGGCCAGCCGAATAATATGGCCATATACCATTATTCCAAACACGAAATATTAAAATAGAAAAATCTGCCTTTTATACGGGAAAAGTTTAATAATCGGTTAATTACCGTAACTTTAATAATATTATCTACTCATACAATACCTAAATTAAACCAAAAGTGTTAGTACAAGGAAGAGATGAACAATAATAAATATCTTCGTTTGGCAAGAACTGCGTGAAACGTGAAATAATTACAACTTATCGTTAAAATGTCTTGGCTTATTTCCAAAATAGTTTTCTTGAAAAATTCTCATTGAATTTCATAATTACGAACTTTAGATTTCGAGTGCGACTTTGAAAAATTAATCCCCCGACTTTATCTTGAGGTAGTCCAAAGTTATTGGTGTCTGAAAAGCGTGATGAAATTATTATTTAGTTTTTTGATACCTTTTAACTTTCTCAGTGCATGATTATTTAGCATTACATAGTTTTTTTTATCTTTGAATATATTTTATAATGCAAAGGAAACTTAAAGCAAACTGAAATAGATTTCTGGAATTACAATCGTTACTTTTAATTCCAAGAACTTTTTTCTTGTATAATTTCGTACTTATAATTTTCGGTTTTGTGAAATAATTTTTAGGGACGACCATCTAAACTTTCGTAGTTATAAAACTGATAGAATGAGATCATATTGTTTTTGTTAAAAAAATGTGGATTGCACAAATAATTGTTCCATGTGCGAATCAAACCCGCGACATTTTGACGGAATGGTAACGGCGTGGTGACCTAAACCACTGCGCCAAGAAAGAAGTAAAAAAAAATCTCTGGCTTGGGTAAACCCTAAAAATTAAATTAGACCGTCAAAATTAGACATATTGTGTCTTTATCCCATCACTATTACCCACGTCCCAGTTAAACAGGTGTCTCTAAAGTTTATAAAAGGGACATTTTGAACACAATTACGTATTCAGTTAACTTTGTTTGAAAAATGTGTGGCTGCAAGCCAAGCCTCGGTCAACGCCAGGTGTCGGCCAGGTTTCAAATTGAAAGATTTAGTAGCTATGAAAAATACTCATTTGGAATTTAATTTATAGCTTAAATAGTGTTTTTTGCAGACATTTTTACTGTCTAACTATGAACTTGGTTGTAGAGCTATATATTGTTAAATGTTTTCGACGATTATTATGATATTTTATGCGATAAGTTTGTATAAATTATACATTAGGACGCATTATTTTTGTCGACATTTTGGAAAATTTATTATTTTACGCAGAACTTAAAAGAATTAACTTAACCTTCTTAACGAAAAACTCTATTTATAAGTTGATAGTACTTGATAGTCAAGTCCCCAAATCCGCACTAGCCTGGTGGACTCGAGGCCTAACTCCTCCCTCGTTTGGGAGGAGACCCTTAACCAGGACGACGTGGACAAGGACGATAACGAAGGACAGTCGTGGCTTAAAAGAAAAGGAACCTATGTAAAGTTTCATCAAAACCAGTTTAAAGGTTTAGCTACAAAAGCCTAACAGACAGACACACTATACAAATTATAATATTAGTATAGATTACTTAGAATTAATTCTACTACGTCCACAAACGTACCGTTTGATACATAATCCTGCCATAACTAAATGGTAGTGCACAGAGAGATTCATAGCAGTTAGAGATTAAATCAGGAATAATCTGACTGCTGCAAGCGTCTTGATTCCGTGTAGTAACTGATTTATATGCGTTTAAGTTATCACTGCTAATATTGTACATGATAGTAATCCGTACTTGTATTACAAATAGGAAACTTATGTCTGTTTGTCTGTCTGCTTGTCTTTAAGCCTTTGAACTGATTTGTGTGAGGTTTAGTAAGTAGATAGTCGAAAAAGTCGACATTTGCTTCCATTTTTAATAACTGTTAAGGTGCTGAAATTTGGGATGAAGGTTTCGTTAAAATCAAAGCAATTTGTTGCTAAATGGATGGAATTCGGAATCGAGCAGAAGACCACTTGCTATATCTGTGTTTATCGGCTATATCTAAAACATCATCAGCCTGGCCTTTCTGTCGATCGCGTTGGAATCTGCTTGAAGTCACCGGATGCAGCTGAATACCTGTATTTTACATGGAGCGACTGCCTATCTGACCCACAACGGTTTTCTAACTGGTTGACAGATTTTCACGCTTCTGACTACTGGTAACGACTGTCAAAGATCACAAAAGAGCTCGGTGTTCTTATATGCTCATCCATCCACTTAACAATCTCGGCAAGCGTAGCTTAACATGAGAGATCGTTCCGCGCGGCTGTTGTTACTTCGCCACGAGATTTATACATAACTTTATAAATAATAATACAGACCAAGAATTTTCTTCCAGAATAGTTGAAATCCATTTATTTAAACTAAGTTAGTATCTGAAATACTTATAGAATTATACCGGTACGTGTTAGGTCGACACCATTTTCAGTACTGAATAATTCATGATCAAAATATCACTGATTTCAATAGGTAACAAGTAAATTTGATTGTTTTTTCGCCAGCCATTATCGATTCTTCATAAAATATTCATAAAGCGTGATCACGACTAATCGAATGACAACTTTTTGGTAAAAACATTCAGTTCTTAGAATTGGTGAATTGATAAGTATATCGTTTTGGGGAATACCTAACTAAAATGGAATTTCTGAGATAGTTCTGTTCTCTAGAATTAAATGTAACTTGTTGATAGAACATTTTCTATTTGCTTTTTTACTGTTAATATAATATTTATACAGTTACTATATTTTTTATCCGAATGTGTTAATAATGTGTATTATTAATGTTGAACTCTAATCACTTAACCATTTTCGTGCAAACCGTCATCAAAAAGCGGTTAAACTGGATATGCTTTACAGATAAACAGACCTTTGATTATAATATCAATGGTGTGGCTACATTTATTTACTGCTAAGTGTTTTATTTTTATTTAAAAAATATCACAAACACATTTAATCATACAAATTTACGCACAAAACCAATAATCCCGCATAAACTAAAAACTTTCTCAAAATGAATTATACGAAACACTTTTTCGCTTTCGCTTATCAAAGTTTTACGTACAAGTGTAAAGGGGCTATAATGTGAAACAAATAGCCGTTTTATTCATGAGGCTATCGTACAAAATTAATGCGTGCACATCATTCACTGGGTAAAGACGCAACACAGTTTGTCGCACTTCGCATCACTGCGCGTTGACGATTTGTGTGATTAAAAGCCGGTTTTAACGGTGATGGATACTCGTAAGTGGTAAATAGCGTTTTTTTTGGTTGGAACTAGGGTACAATTTAAATTATTCGATATTAAATAATATTTCGGTTAAAATGGTATTGTCTTGTGAAATCTTCAATGAATGGCCGTCTAGTCCTGCTATACAAGCAAAGTGATTTAGTAAAAAAGCCAAGTGCCTCTATCTTTTCTATTATGTTTGATGCCGTAAACAAATAATATTCTGGGTAAAGATATAGCACCTTAAGAAAACGTGGACGTTGGGCAAATAGTATTATTAAACAAATATAATTTGGTGCAAATAACTTTAAAGCATACGTCCTTATTCAGGAGGCAAATTTGCGTGCAGTAACGCATTGTGTCTGAACAAAACTTTAATAAAAATGCTCTATTTTACTGCAGATCTATTTGTAACAAACGCATAAAGTCCATTTATATCTGACCGACACAGTTAGTAACGCGAGCATGAGGGATGCACCCACCCGTTTGTTGTATATTTAGTATCGGCGCTAATGTCCCACGGGCGATTGGCGATTAAGTGTCGTTTCACTTTAATGTGTGGTTAGGTAGGCAGGTTTTGATAGGATACCGGGAATGAGATTTAGCAGGTCTTACTAAATCGGTATGATTTTATATTACTGAAAAATTACAAAATTTTAATGTCAATCATGTTCATTGATAGGAGACTGTGTAGCCCAGCAATGCAATGGGACAGTAATGGGTTAATTTATTTCTTCGTGCATTCATATTACGTTATATAATTGGTTGCATCCTTTAAACCTCTAGTTACTGACTTGATCAGAAGTACATATACTTATATAATGACGTTAAAACTTAAATATATTACCTGCACATTAGATAACACATTAAGCATTGAGAAAATCGAGAACGCCGAATAATTTTATTTTCCAGAAAAAAAATACACAACTCGGCTCGGAAATCAAACCCGGGAAAACGCAATCACATAAGCTTTCTCTAGCAGCCGATCATTTATTAAAACAAATTTTATACAACCGAATCATATTTCAATAATCAAAACACAAACTTGAATTACATCATTGTAACGTATACAACGCAATCCGCTAATAATTTCCACAATTAATATAACAGTTATTAGTCGATTATAGCAACACGTGTTGGGATATAATTCCGATGCGGTTTCATACCAGTAAGCTGTATTATGTTAGGTTAGGAATCTATTGACGCTTGGTATGAGCGATTATAAGCAAGAGAAAATTTGACACAGAAATAAATAAAATAAATATTATGGGACAACTTATACACGGTCATTTGATTTCAAACTAAGCAGAGCTTAACTGATAAACATACTTCTAAATACATTTCTATAGATGAATGAACATCCAGGCTCAGAACAAATATTAATGTTAATCACACAAATATTTGTCTCTGTTGGGATTCGAAACCCCGCCACACACGGCGCTACGGTTATTGCGGCGAGGTGACCACGTTAAAGGTGCAGTTAAAGCTATATCCTAAAAGTCCCAAAATTTATATCTTGCACTTTTAAGATGCTTTTACACCAGAGATGTGCTATCCTACGTTTGATATCCACCAATCATATTTCTTGATACATAAACCTATTATAACAATTATAAGGTGTCAAAATTACCTTTATTACTAATAATTTACTTATAAACACGTCTACGCTCGTACCGTTTAAATCGCTTAACTATAAGCGTCACTATATCCCTAGCTTGACTCTGACATAATTATATTTAGGTTATTGGGGCATGATGTGACGATAACTTTGTAATGCAGCGCCCGAAATTTTGTTTAAAATGCGATACAAAACCTAATAAATCATAACTGTTTTGAGATAAATCTTTTGGGTTGAATTTGACACTTTGTTTGAGCCTAGCGACCGCCCGCGACTTCGTCTACGAGGACTGTAGATTTCAGAAACACCTTTCTTAGTAAAAGTGAGATGTAATATAGCCTATATGACTATTTAAACCAATAATTCCTTAGATTAAAACATATAAACTTTACAGCTTTATATTATTAAATAATAGAGTTTCATTAATTATTTTAAGTTTACTCCGCTCCCATAGGTGTTAGCGTGATGATAAATCGCTTAAAAATTTCCAGTTTTTAAGATTTTTCAAAATATGGCTACTAATTGCAGAGGCTTATCAGCTTAAAACCGTGTCGGGTTCGACACTAAGCCAAAAAATATCAGCCAACTGAGTTCCTAAAACCGAGTAGTTTGAACTAGACCCTACGTAACACATAATCTGTTGTAACACGGTAAAGCTACAAGACAGATCTTAAGTCCTCGAAAAGCAAGTAACGATAAACCCAAGTCCTATCTGTATCTATCCCGTGGGTACAAGGACAGATTGTATATACGCTAACTCCTTTATACAAAACTCGACTGAACACAAAAACAAACAATTAATATTTAATTAAAATCCTCTGTCTCTTTCGTTTACAATACAACAATATTTATCGCACTTGTTTCCCAACTTTTACTAATTAAACTTGGTAAACTTGGCCGGGCTTTTCTAAGTGAAAACATCACTATGGCGTCAATATGTTTTGGGTAAGAAGTTCGCGGACAACTGCCAAGTGCTTGGCCAAACTTGGTAGAAAGTTGGCGGGAACTTGGCAGCCTTGGCCCAAGTATCCGAGTTGATACGCAGTGTGATTGATAGTAGTTTTATCGGTTGTTTTATTGAAAGATTTTTTTTTCGTATGTGTATGTGCTTAAGTGGTATTTCTGTAATAACCTTTTTGATGGAAGGGTTAGATTGATGAGTTATAAAATTGTTTTTTTTGTATACATATTTGTTAACGTGGGTGTATTGCTTCATTTAAGACTTAAGACGCCGTGTGTGGTAGACGTGTAACGGAGAGGAATTTTCCTGCGACAAAAATAAATTATTTTAACTTATTCCTGTCCCGCTTCTGGACAAAGGCCTCCTACCAGAACGAAACGCGGTTTTTTATCAAGTAATTTTAAATGTCAAATAGTATTATAGTATCGAGTGTGTCTTATACCGATGTAGACAGGCGCTACCAGACCAAAAAAAAATGTTTTCTGAACGTTTTTGATCCTCAATCTATAGATAATTTTTCATTTACATAAACACAAGTAGAAATCAATTAAGTACAAATTAAGATTAATGCCGAGCAAAAATCTGTATTTTTTAGCGTTAATGGTAATCATATTATTATCTTAGATTTTGTAATTGTTGCTTAATTGTAGGGAGACTATTCGCTCATTTAATGGTATTGAAAGAAAAATATTTAACATGATTTTTTCATTCATTTAAATACTGTATTAAACATGAATAAAATTGAGGATAAAAATATTTACTTGTACTATAAATCTTGATTGCCGAAATTTTGTTTAGCGTCAAAAGTAGAGTCCCTTTAAGTATCATAATCATGAGAGGTATATTACTTACATATAATTTAGTGATTTTCTTCTGTCAGACAAGTGCGCTTACCTGTAAAACAACAGAAAAATATATCATTAGAAAATACACATATGAATATATAAATAGGTAGCAATCCGGTACTCAATATTAATATATTCGTATATTACACTTTTCTCCTTCGTATATTGTGTACGTTTTTGTATAGTTTAAACACTTTATAAATATTTGTAATTTTTTTTCCTGTAAAAAATTCTGATCATTTTCACAAAAAAATCCGATTAACACTTCCAAAATGTCCGCAACGAATACATACATAGATAAATAATATCACGACTGTTGTATCTAGAAATCTAGCAGCATTTAATATTATTCATATGTAAAGGAGAACCTTATGCCATATAAATAGCATATGTTTATAGTTCGAAACTGTTCTCTAAAAAATTCTTTTCCACATGAACTACCTTTGGCCCTCACATAACGACACGTACAGTTTCAGTGTATCTCTGTCTGCCCCGCGTCGGTCAGGATTTATAGTGCGTATTTTATTGTGAGCCACTATCAACAGTCCCCCGAGAGACGTATGTTGGTTATAACCGAACTCGCCTTTTGTTTAGAAATTGACTAGTTTTTAGTTTTGTGTTTTGTTTATGTTTATGTTTAATCCATACTATACTAATATTATAAATGCGAAAGTAACTCTGTCTGTCTGCTACTCAATCACGTCTAAACTACTGAACCAATATGCATGAAATTTGGTATGGAGATATTTTGATACCCGAGAAAGGACATAGGCTATATATCATCACGCTACGACCAAAAGGAGCAGAGTACCAGTAAAAAATGTTACAAAAACGGGGAAAAATTTCACCCATTCTCTCTTATTGGACGCAAGCGAAGTTGCGCGGGTCAGCTAGTGTATAATAGAACACGGGAATTAACGCGAACACGCATTTTACCTTAAAATGCCTAACGTTTCGGCGCAGGTTGCACTCGCCGAAATTTTAGTCGTATTCTATTAAAGTGTTTCATAAGTTTATAATATAGCCAGTTACGCTCTATTTTTTCTTAAAGACAACTCCCGCATTAAGAATTGCTCTTGTCTCGCGTAAAGTACAAACAGACCCGAAACATCTATTTGTGGATCGCATAAATAATTGTTCCGTGTGGGAATCGAACTCACTACCTCCCAACGCAATGTTAGCGGCGTGGCGACCTAATGTTTTCGATTTTATGCATGCATAGCATAGCAATAATCCAAAGTACTTAACATTATCATGGTCAAGTTAATTAACAATATTTTATAAGTATAGTAATTAATAATGTTTTGTTACATTAATGACAAACTAGAGAACTTGAATGTTAAGTTTGAAGTACATCTTGATAATCAAACTTAGTTTAAGTGGTCAACTGTTGCGTTAATTGGTAGTTACAACTATTACTATATATGTATGTATTTAATACGTAAGTACATGTTTAAGATACAATTGCCTACCAAATTCAGGTATAATAGGCGTGGTTCTACGAAAAAAAAATATGATTCTATGTAATTTAAATGTAAGTCTATCCGCCTGTAACGCTTTCAGGGCTAAATAGCCTCTAGTTAACTTGAACTTGGGATAGTTGGAATTTTTTTACACATTTTCTATGTCTAAACTTATAAACCCACTAGCTGACCCGCGCAACTTCGCTTGCGTCACATTAGAGAGAATGGGTGAAAATTTTCCCCGTTTTTGTTACATTTTTTACTGGTACTCTGCTCCTATTGGTCGTGGCGTGATGATATGTAGCCTATAGCCTTCCTCGATGAATAGGCTAACTAGCACTGAAAGAATTAAATCGGACGAGTAGTTCCTGAGACTAGCGCGTTCAAACAAACAAACAAACTCTTCAGCTTTATAATATTAGTTTAGATTACCAATCCAAGAATCGAACCTACGATTGTTTTATATCGCTCCCCACCCATCGACTATTAATTCCCTTAACAACCCCCATCCTGCGGTTTCGCCTATGATCTGTAACCACTGCACGCTTCATTACTTAACCATATGCAATGTACAGCAGTAATACTGATTCAATATCCATTTATATGTGAATTATTAATTGTACCGAGTGCTCTGCTCGAGGATACGTATCATGAGATTCGAAGATTATTGTACATAAGTGATTGGTGTCGTTTTAAAGATCTTTGGCAGTGATTAGAGCTGTGATAGCCGAGTGGTCTAACGTACCAACGTAACTATCAAACTATACTATAACTATAGTAACTACCAAACATGGTTCGAACCCGAGGAAAAATATCTATGACTTTTAGAAGTTATGTGCGTCTTAAAGTAATTATTTCTATTTGCAATTGTGAAGGAAAACATCGTAATGCAACCTTGCATGTCTGAGAGTCCTTTAGAATAGTTTTTTAAGATCCCCAACCCGCACTTTGCCAGCGTGGTGGACTCAAGGCCTAACTCGTCCCTCACCACGGGAGGAGACCCTGCGCTCAGCAGTTTAAAAGGTATAATTATAGTATAAGCCATACTATAATTAAAACTCTTCGTTCCAAATACGCTAAAATAAATATGTACTAATTTCTATGAAAGCCGTATTTGGTAATTAAATAAGTTTATTCATAACAACATAAAGGTAAAGCCTTTATCAAAATAAAAAAAACAATTAAGAATCGTTTATCATGTAATAGCGCAGTCAAGCGTATTGAATCAACACTTTATCAGTGAAATACAATTTAAATTATTTGTTATATCTATACTAATATTATAAAGCTGGAGAGTTTGTTTGTTTGTTTGTTTAAACGCGCTAATCTCAGGATCTACTGGTTCGATTTGATTTTTTTTACTGTAAGATAGCCCATTTATCGAGGAAGGCTATAGGCTATATATCATCACGCTACGCGCAAAAGGAGCAGAGTACCAGTGAAAAATGTAAAAAATACGGGGAAAATTATGACCTCTCTTAAAATAGATAAGAGTCGGACATTATGCATTAGACCCTTCAATCGTATTGAATCAACACTTTATCAGTGAAATACAATTCAAATTATTTGTTATATTCAAAAATAATTACCTACACACTATCGCGACAGTAAATATTTATACGCAAATACAATACAATATTCAAATGAAAGACATTTCGTACAACACAGAACTAACATTATCTAACATGTTAGTAAATATTGAGTCTCTTAGTACAAGTAGTATTGACTGATATTAAGTGCCTAGTGTTCAAGTGTACCTAAATATTTGCCTATATCTATTAGACGAACTATTTTTTATATTTGTGTATATTTCGGGTATATTTGATACTATATGCTGGGTAGATCTTAACTTAATGATTTTGATACATTTAGCTAAGATGGATTGGAAACTGAACTCTCTTTTTTTATTATTTATAACTTCATGCTTGCTATACCCTAAGGTGTGAACAGAGATGTATGAATAACATTCAGGTTTTGCCATTAACAATGTTAATTTCATGAAATAAGGGGTGAGCCCATTGCCGTTTACTGAGCACGTAACCTAACTGAGGACTACTATTAAAATATTTCTTATTTATATTGAAAAAGCCTTATAGCACTATGCTAGATCTATGATTTGAACCCAAGACTTCATGATCGGCATTATCTATCATGTTAGTAAATATTGAGTCTCTTAGTACAAGTACTATTGACTGATATTAAGTGCCTAGTGCTCAAGTGTACCTAAATATTTGCCTGTATCTATTAGACCAACTATTTTTGATGATTTATTTGTGTTACTATATTTCGGAGTGTATTTTGGTACTTTATGCTGTAGAGGTGTTTGTTTGAACGCGCTAATCGCAGGAACGACTGGTCTAATTTGAAAAATTATTTCAGTGTTAGATAGTCCATTTATCGAGGAAGGCTATAGGCTATATATCATCACTCTACGACCAATAGGAGCAGAGTACCAGTAAAAAATGTTACAAAAACGGGGAAAATTTTGACCCATTCTCTCTTAAGTAAGCGAAGTTTCGCGAGTCAACTAGTGCAAATTATAACTTTGGCAGGCCCGGGAATGGAACCCAAGATCTCACGATCATTATTTAACATGTAAGTAAATATTGAGTCTCTTAGTACAAGTAGTATTGACTGATATTAAGTGCCTAGTGCTCAAGTGTACCTAAATATTTGCCTACATCTATTAGACTAACTATTTTTGATATTTGTATTACTATATTTGGGGTATATTTAATCCTTGATGTTTAGAGATAAATATTGATATGACGGAATTATTTTGATACTGTTTGTTATGAAAAAATATAATTAGTTTTTTTTTATATTTTTTTAACTTCTCTCCTGTTATACCCTGTGTGTGTGGGCAGAGGTAAATGAACGTAGTTTTCGCCATTTTATGTAATAGGGGCACGTTGCCACACTCCGGGCTACTGCTGAAAATATTCCAATATAAGAAAGCATAATAGTACTTTTTGTAGACAGGAATCAAATGTGAGACCTCGTAGCATATCCTACTAGTACTACTACTACTTGTACTAGCCTAATTATAAGTAAAAGGATGACGGCTAATTCTATGCAAAATTTTATCAAATTCTGTTCAACTGTTTGGATGTTAAAGCATTACATATAGTATTTTTAACAGTATTCGTGGGAACAAAGTCAAAACATTCCTCTATAAAACAAAAAAGCGAGAATATCGGAACATAACATAAAAAGACACGATCGTATCCACAATACATATGGGAATAAACGGGAAAAATAATAATATAATGTCCTAACTCCTTGGGGTAAAGTCGGGTGTCTCATAAAACATAGAAATTATGCGGGCACGTTTGGACGGAGTGCGTGTGTCAGCGAACTAAATACAGGCTAGATACAGTAGGTTAAGTGTGTGAGAGGTTTGAAATTGTACCTGAAACCTTAAGAGCAAGAATAGCCTTTTGAATTAGGTGTGCGTTAGTATGGAAGGATGTCAAATAAGCTGGCAAACAAGTTAAAGTAGCTCTGATTAAAATTGGTGATTTATTATATTATCATTACTAACCTACTGCTTAAAATAAATCGTCTTCTGGAGTAGATGGGCTTAAGTAAAGTACCTAAGGCTTATTAAATCATAAATAAAAGTAAGGAATAAAAATAATGAAATCTAAAAGTAAAATTTTGCGTACTGTTGAATAGTAATTCGAAGTTTTAGTATTTAAGAAACTCATAAAGACGACATCAAATAACACCATCACATATTTTAAAGCAATGAGTATTTCCATATTCATGTAACTCAAATCCTATTGAAACCAGAAACACTTACCTCTCGCATGAAAATAACCTCAATACTTTTTCATATCCGCCTCCCTAAATTTATCCTCCTTTGTTTCACTTAAACTACTGCAATATCCCTTCTATACGGCATGTTAAGTCAACACGGGTGTGTTTATAGAAATTATTTTGTCGTGTAAGAGACGTCTCACGCCATTTTTTCTTTATAGGCTGTAGAGAATGTTGAATGATGTTGACACGTTTCCGTGAACCGATGGGCGTAGCGGAATTATATTTTTGTTGTTCATTTTTATTGTGGGATTTTTAGTTTTTGGTTTTTAGTTTGTGTGTTGCAATAGTATGAATAAGTTACTATAGAAGCTTAGGGGTTGTTTTTTAATAACAATTTCAAACTTAGAAATAAATTTCGTCCCAATTGAGTTTAGTTATGAAAGCGTTAGTTTACTTTACGTTGCGTTTCTTTCACGTGCATAATAATTTTAAGTATGAAAGTCTTTTCAATAATGTTTTATTTAAGCACACGTATTGAATTCTGTATTCGAATTATTATGTAATGAGACAATCAAGAATATAAAAAATACAAATTCTTGTCCTTTCCTATCTAGCAATAATCACAGCAAATAATGAATTGTATTAGAAAGGCAAAATAGATTCTCTTTTCCGACCAATGTTAGATGGCCTATTCGATTGATAAAGTGACTGCAAATGATAACTTTTAAACTCTCGCGTTACATGTTTAATTTATAAAAGAATACGGGTATTAATGTAAACATGCATCTATTATATCATTATCTTAAAATGCCTAACATTTCGCATTTTAAGCTCGTTAAGCATTTTAAGGTTAAATGCGTGTTTGCGTTAATTCCCGTATTCTATTATACATTGACTGCATATGTATAAAATTAATAAACTGTTTGTTGTTAAGTAACACTTTTAATGAAGTGTTAAAACCGTAGGTAATAACGTCTGCCATTAAAATATTTTTCTCCGATATTCGTTCAACACTACTTCCTATATCGAAATAATCCAAAAAGCGGGGTATACGCAAAATATACCGATAAATATAATAAATGTGACTTTATGTTATCCAATATAATCGTGTGATATTACGAATGACTCTGTAACTTTTCATTTGGTGTCGTTTTTCAACCTGTCACTACATTTTTGGAGTTTCGATATAACTTTCTGAACATTTATTATGTGAAAGTTGTTACAAATGATTTTTGAGGTTGTTGTACACGTAATTTGGGGACGAATCGTTTTGCTTCGCTGTTGACTAGGTATTAAACTGAACTTGACTGATCATGTTGACTGTCAAATGTGCAATGGAAAAAAGCATCCATATGATATCTATACTTATAATAAATCTGTAGAGAGGTCAATTCTGTACATTGAATATATTAAAAAAAAAACCAATGGGGGATGTTTAGTAACGGATACTGATACCGAATCTGCAATTTATAATTTTCTTTTCTGTCTGTCTGTCTGTCTGTCTGTCTGTCTGTCCTCCGTCTGTATGTGTCACTATCACGTAAAAACTACCGGATAGAATGCACTGAAATTTGGTATATGCATAGAATAAGTAGTGGAGCAACTTTTAGGATACTTTTTATCGCATAAAATTTCATAGATTTTTAGAAAATTGGAAAAAATACGTAGAAATCGTTTGAACCTGCGTTTCCCTAAAGAGACCATAGATAGCGTTGCAATCTATTTCACATCATTCGCATATAGTTAACGCGGTGCCGGCCGTATCGATACCTGTTGTTCGCACCAACCAATAGATGGCGTTATTGTCCGGAACACAGCATGTTTTTCCTAATTAATTTATTTTGATTGCTTTATTGTAAAAAAAATACCTTTGAAACAGGCTTTACATTCATAAGATTTTCAAACATAAATGTTGTATGATATATTACACAAAATGTTGGTTTACGTGGGTCCGGTGCGGTCGGAATATCCTAGATGGCAAACCGAGTAATTTCGTTTGTTGTCGTTGTTCGCCGCAACTAGCAGATGGCGTTGTAGTTTCGTAACACGTAACCAAATTAATTGGTTGCATTAAGGAAATAAATTGGATAGCTATGAAACAGACTATGTGGTAAGTTTTAAGAAAGTAAGTAAGTTTATACAACGGAAGATATATAAAAAATAATTACGGGTTACTCGGTTTCGGACGTATCATCGCAAGTATACATTATTACGCGTGTGAAAAGCTACGGCGCAGATAGGTCTGTCTGTACCTATAATGATATTCTGAATCCAGACGGGTAAGCAATGGTCAGTCTATAGTAAGGTATTATATTTTACACTGTAAACTGGTACGGTAAACTGGTACAGACGAGAGCGGAAAAGAAGGTAACCACAGGAAATCAGGCCTGCCTGTGTGCCCTTCGGGTCCCTTTCGTAAATAACGAGATGACGAGTGCTTCGCAATTCGCGTGCTCAAACGAATAAGCAACAGTACGAAATTCACGCGAGCAGAGCCGCACGGGTCAGCTAGTGCTTAAATAATGCCTTAGATGACTTTAGGGCTTTGCACTATCACGGTTATTTAAGGCCGCATAAAGTTTATGGCAGAATTGCAGGTAAAACTAAATATTTTATATATTTTTAAGGGTGTAATAGCATAGCGGATTCATTCAAAGTGGAATAGCGGTTCTATATCTACTAGCGAAGTCATATTTACGGTTCGTCGACTGTCAGTTGATGTTTAACGCTCAGAAACGGTCTACGTCGCCCCAAGATACCGTTATGATGTTGATTAGTTAGTGCTGTAATAGAATACCATGGAACACTGAATGGATCCGGCGGTGGTATGTGTACTACGACCTCCAAAGGTAGATATTTTGTAGATTAGAATACAGTATTATGATTTATATTGAAGTTTAGGAGTTTTAGTTTAATATTATTCTGTAAAGTTAGATAATTGAAATACGCTGGCCTCGTACCAAGCGGTGCTAATTTGCCGTGTAAAAGGCACCTTTAAAGATTGAAATGATATGATTGAAAAAGGATCTTAGCGTGTAGAAAAATGAATTTTTATTACGCATTAGTTTAGTTTTATTATTCCTAGTAGTAACCTTAAAATAAGGTGTCTAACGTTTTAGATAAACAGCTTGTTAATTTAACAAAATTTGCCTACTTTTCATTGTAAAGAAAATTCTTGTACTGTAAATAAATACTATCTGGAAAGTGGAAACAAGTTTATTGGAACACTTACTTTTGTCTATAATCTTGCAATATACCATGCAATACGACGATATATAATTCATTTGACTAATAGATTAGTAATTACACATTAACGGGTTTTAAACCCTAAACCCTTACCGCATTTAACATCACATAGCCTTAAAATCAATCAATTTAAACCCCATTTTACCCCAAAAATACCCCCAAACCTACTCAAATACCTATAAAATAAATTCTCCCGAAAAGTTCTTTTTCGATACGTCACGAATTCTATTACTTGGATTAGCATATTTCATTAACCCTCTCAGTGCAGGCCTTTGTAGGTCCTTTCGACCCCTCGCCTGAAGAGAGGTTAAGTCAAATGTTAGAACAATGGTATACATACTTATTACGATCGGTCTTGGACAAATGCATTGGGATTTCAAAGGCCTAACGACTCTTGTAATTGCGTGAATTTTGTTTGAAATACGAAATGAGATGGGGAAATATTAAAGAGTTTCTCGTTTTGTGAATGGTGTAATTAATATTAGTACGTATATACTATAAAGGTAGTAAAGATGTTCGTTCAGAATATACTGCTGAAAAATTTGTCGAAAGAATATCAATATGTTCTTAAGCCCATTTTGGATTGGGCAAGGAAAGGAGCCCAAAACCTTGATCATTGTCGTGGTTTATATGGAGTTCGAGTCTACCATGCTGGGTAAGTGCGGCTACATGAAAATTGCATCATTTTGAATTGTTTCAAAGAACTCTCAGCCAAACAATGTGATGTAACTTTGCATTATTTCTTTAAGATGTTTTCCTTAACCGGTAGAACAGGTGATAATATATTTTACTACACACATCTTCAAGATGCTGTGATGTGTAGCTTTTGCTACGAAAGATTGGACCACTAATGTAATAAACAGTCTTAATTATTTACTTTAAATTAATTGTATAAACGAAGTTTGTATGCAGCGGTTCACAAAGCCTATAACTAAAAAATCAAATAATTCTAAGACTAACAAGGCCCACTCATTATTCGTCAACGTTGTTAACTATTTATAACAAGCTGTGCACGTAGCAACTTTGTTCATAATTAATAATTGTTTGGTGAAACATTTATTTATATTTTATTGTTAGTTTTGTTATTTTTGGTAATGTTGTAAGGTAGTGTTGTTTTGTTAGTTTGTCTGTGTAAGCTATAAAATTTAGTAATACCTATTGTGTCAATTTAGTATGTCTATAAACAAAATCTTAGTGAAGCAACTAATCCATTTAGCTGTTATCACAGGTTCATGTATTTAGAAACAATATAATAACACGAATACTATACGAAATATGTATGTGGTTTGACATTCATAATATTATATAAGGGTAGATAAATTTAAAATACTGGAATCCGAAATTAATACTAATATTTGCACTTTCGAAAATTATTTTATTTTTTATTTTATTTATTTATTTTTTCATCCTTACAACTATTTTTACAGGTTAAAATATAAAGATTAGTACAACTCTTTTTTCTGATATTTATTTTTGAGGGCTGTAGCAAGCTATTGTATCCTATCTAGGCCTCATAGAAAAATTAAGCAAAAATATACAAAACAAAACATAACCAAAAAATTCAACATAAAATTTAAGCTGCCAAAATAAAATGCCCTACAATCGCTATATCCTTGTTTAACCAAATCAACGCCACAACTTAGTACCATATAAACTAACAACAATATAACATATAAGGGCAATAATAAGCCACACCATGGCCACTAAGGGTCATAAACCAGGGCACAGGGCTACTCGCAACTTTTACGGCCCCTGTGATACTATTAACAAGTTTTGCTGAAGCGTGTACTGCCTCCAAGGGAGTAAGGGACTAAAAAATTGTAGCTGTTGATAGATATTTGATTCTTTGAATAGTAATTTGACTGTTGAGTCACACATCTGGGCATTAGTCTCCTCAAATAATGAAAAAAATACTATTTTAAGAGATATTACGTGACTTAAAGCTACGGTCAGAGTTTAGCAAAACAGAGAAATTTTGTATGAAAATCTGATCAGCGCTTATAAGAGACGTCGTAGGCACTATTTTGGCAGTACATTATAAATGTCAAACTGTCGATACTGTCGACAGCACATACTGTAAAGAATCGCGCTATTGAGCATGCAAGTTTTCCTTACTCTAGAAACTCGTGGCTAAAGTAACAACAGCCGCGTTAATCAATCTCTGAGATTAAGATACGCTTGTCGAGGGTGGTCTGTAAATGGGTGACCGTATTATGAACAGCAAATTCCTCCGTGTTTTGCAAGACACGTAAAATTGCGTGTAGTTTTCTAAGGTGTTTTATATGTGGATCACACAAATGTTTCTATAAGACTATGTTCTAACAATTGCTATCTTTAAAAAAATACCTACTGGGGTCGAAAGATCTCGAAAATTCTTTGAACATAAAATCGGAGAGGAAAGTTAATAATCAATAATCGCCTTAAAAATGTTTAAGTATTTTCAACAAAGAAAATGTCACTCTCAATACCTATTTAGTGAAAAACAAATTCAAAGTGGAATGGCGGAATCGTGAATTTTTTTCCTTGTTTTTTGGGTACCGTATAGAACTTAACGGAAAACTTTAGTTCGTTTTCGTTTCTTGAAAAGACAACTCCCGCACTAAGAATTGCTCTTGTGTCGCCGGGACTTTGAATAACATACAAACTATGGACACAAATTACAGCCAGACACGAAACAAATATTTATAGATCGCACAAATATTTGTTCCGTTTGGGAAACCCACGACCCCCAACGCACTGCTGCTGGCGTGGCGACCACTGCACAACGGATGCTGTCAAAAACTGATCGACAATTAGTCGGTCCGTCTGTCTGGGTTTCTTTGTCTTTTATAAGTCTTATTTGAATACAGAAAAACGAAATATATAAATCTGAGAACTACATAATATTGCCGTAAAACGTTTTCAATAAATACTCATAGGAAAACATTGGTGTTTAATATTTATAAGTCAACAAGGGACTGACAGACACAGGCTAAAAAATGTTATTATTATTATGTTAGTATTAAAAATTATATGCTGATTCCAGAAGTTCAGTTAGAAAGATACTTAGACCGTTTTGGAATTTGAATAAATAAATATAAATACAAAAGACACTGACCGAGTTCTCATAAAAGAAACTTGGGATTATAAGAGTATTTTTAATACTTACGACGCGGAACCTTTCGTGTGCCTGTCCAGCTCACGCTTGACCGTTTTGTAATGTTTCGTTACAAATTTAGTAACGTCAGAGATTGTCGCTAACAACCCTTGTTGAGGATGATATTAATTGTCGCTACGTTTCCTCCAAATCATTGGCAGGTCCCAGGTTCGATCCGTTTGACTTGTTTTAAATACTATAAATGTCAATGATTAATGGAAGACGTGCTGTTGCTTAGAAAGTATTTATTTTTATATTGTATTGTTGAGGAATATTTATGATTAGTAAGTAAGATTGTTAAAGCCTGGGGCTATCATGTTCAGTTGACATCTAGTCGAAACCCACTAGGCTGTACAGTGTTTTCTTTTTCTCCCTTAGGTTATAGCGATTGACACGTTACTATAAAGCAGCAATGTACTGAATAGTGACCATAAATTTGACGTAAATTAGTTGTCAACTGAGATACCTGGCTAGTTGGAAAAGTTAGACAATAGTTGCGATACAACTGTTTCCTATAAGTATGTACGCAGCAATTCATAGTGTACTTGCTTACATCTTATACTAAGTAAGTGAATATTTTCACGGGTGTACAGATTTTAGTGAAATTCGCCATGAAGATAGTTGAAAACCCGGGTCTCATCGGGATCTAGGTATTGGTTGATAGGCGAACCAAGCGGCTAGGCTATCTGGTAGTAGATAAAAGAAACCATATGAAACACAGTCTACATTCAATTAAAACTTTAAAATTGTTTTTTATTTTTTTAAATTAGTTTTTCTTTTGCTGTGACATAAGTAAACAAGCTGATGACGTCACTATAGTTATACATATAACTATAGTGACGTCATCACTATAGTTATATGTATAACTATAGTGATATAAACATGCTGATGACGTCACTATAGTTATACATATAACTATAGTGACGTCATCAGCATGTTTACTCTACTACAGCCTTCAATCTCAAAGCATTAACACAATTTCCACCAATTACTTCAATTTCACCATAGAAATATGCTTAAATAACACTAAAATGCTTCCAAGCCCGTCACGGTGGAAACGTTGACGTTTCATCAACCCTTTCCAATGAAATTAACTCGGGGTCCTTTTACCCCACTTCTGTAGCGATGCGCAAAGTTATGAAAGAATTTTTGATAAATACTTTTCAGCACCCCACTTTTTCTTTTAGGGGTGAATGATTAGGGTAGCTGTCCTTTGTAGGCATATTAAGATAGTATCACGGTTGTCTATTTGAAGGGTGAGGTGGAATATGAATTGGGCAATCGCAATTGTTTTTGAGTTATATGATAAAAGATAAAACATACTATATTTTTTTAGAAGTAGTTACTGCAGCAACTTCATTTTGGATAAGTAGTAGGTATTATAATCTCAAGTATCTAAGGATCTTGAGCTCTGAGCTTGAAATGTATGTTATTACGCAGCGATTGTGTCATTCTGTAATGGGTTCAAATCCCGTTGTCTCACTTTGGACAAATATTTTTGTGATGAGCATGAGTACCTGTTTTGATTATCAGATGACCTTGTGTGTAAGTAGACCATTCTTATTTTGTTAGGATACCTAGATAATTATTTGAAAAATGATGTTCTATAGGCAACATTCATTACTGGTGTAAATGACAAGCAAATTTTGTTAAATACTGGTAGCAACAAAAATGAACCCTTCTTGATGACTGACTCTTCGGAATTTCGAAGTCACTTCCTTATAGACAATGAATGTCTTTTAACCCTTCAATAATGTACTCGAGTATATTTAAATAAATATAGAAAGGAAGTCTTTATTTATTGATATTTCTAAATACATCTTAAATTTTATGATTAACTTAACCGGTGAAGCTGTATAAAAAGATTTATGAATTCTAATGACACAAAAATAATATATTGACTCCTCATAAGCTTTGGCATGGTGACACCACCATGGTATTCTGTATTATGTAATATGTACTTATATGAAAGTAACTACATATTATTATATTTACGTTTTAATTATTTGTTCTCAAATGAAAATTAATTTGCGTGATAGATTATACAATGAAAGTAACGTAGATATTTCGTCTCTAAAATATATCACGCGAGAGAATCCATGGGCTATAAACTAGTAAGATCATACCAGCAAAAGAACAAAAACTAAAAAATAAAGCTACTGCATTTTAAAAGCCAAGAATCCTTTCAAACCAATAGACAAATAACTTTCCATACGTCAGAAAAGAATTTAATAATGGCGCAGTTTAAGTTAATACAAGTTTCTCTCGTCGGGCACACGCGTGGGTATGTGGCCAGCTTTATTGTAAAATGTGGGTAAAATGCATGAAACTTGCAATTATTGTTTAGTAAAAATAATGCTCTTTTTAAAATACTTTTCTGCTTTCTTTAGAGTTTTACAGTTGATTATCATGCCGAGGTTGGTCTGTGGATTACCCGTATTATATTTATTGAGTGAGGAGCTCGTGGTTTAGTTAACAACAGCCGCGCTGATCGATATCTGAGGCTAAGCCACGCTTGCCGAGGTTGTAGTGTGGATGGGTGACCATCTTATACGTATCGAATTTCTCCGTGTTTCGAAATGAACGTTAAATTGTGGGTATCTGCTGTCATTTTTAATGATCTTTGACAGTCGTTACCAGTAATCAGAAGCTTGAAAGTCTGACAACTAGTCGTACCGAGGAGTTTCGTGTTATAAACCCAGGTAAAGGGAATAACGAGGTTTGATAGTCAATGTAAAATACTGGCATTCAGCTGAATCCTGTGAGACTGGAAGGCGACTCCAACACAGTTGGAAGAAAGACTAGGCTGATTGATTGATTTTGAATAAAACATGCATGAAACTTGCAATTATTGCTGAGTAAATGTATTGCTCGTATTAAAATATTGGCAACTGCTAAAAGCTAAACAATTTTACGCTGTTGATTGGCATTCAAATCCATCTATGGGCTGCATTTTAGAGATAAACAATTTAGCAATGCGTTTTATTTTTATTTACGAATTTTACTTTTAAAACTATAACTGGAACTATTTTAATGAAATGGGACAGGACACTATAGAATTACGCAGGTTTGAGACTTTTTTGGAAATTTATATGGTTATTTCGGTCATTATTTATGTTTTCTTTATATATATAATTCTTCTGTAAGTGTGTATGTCACTGAACTTCTCTTAAACGACTGGACCGATTTTGATGAAATTTTTTGTGTGTGTTCAAGGGGATCTGAGAATGGTTTAGATTCACAATTTTGCCCGCTAGACAATGTTTTTTTATTTAATTTTTATGGCAAAACAACGTTTGCCGGGTCAGCTAGTACGTTATAAAATTCTTTATTTATTTATTTGGTCTAAAGAAAAGTAAGTTTAAGACATCGTTTTATCCACTCTTTCTTCAAAACCCCAATTTCACCCCTCCATAAATACAAATTACGTTGCAAAAAAGCGGTCAGTAAATGTAATTTATACTCGTTTTCATAGCAAATTATCCATTGCTGCGTGCGAAAACGTCGACTTAACGCGTCATTAAACATTTGCAGCAGTGGACTACGCACTGATTTATTTGTAGTAAATGTTTTTGTTTTTCGCGAATATTTAGGTTAATTTATTGTTGGTTGATACCACCATTTGCGGTGGCAGATGATTTTGTAATTATTCATTTTTGTATGCATTTTATGTTTGTTTTCAACAAGCATATGTATGTAAAAGCAAACTTTAATACCGGGTAAACTCCAAAAAGCCGTTTATTTATGAGCGTAATGTTTATTTCAGAGCATGAAGTATATAGAACATATTATAATATATATCCAATATAAATATTAGATAAGTAATTTTCTAGCACAACGGGCTTTCAACTCTACCAAAAGTTACAAATTCCCTAGCGACTATTATAGCATGGAAGAGAAAGAGAGAAGAAGTTTAAACAACTTGCAAGCATCCAGCTTCTTTGCAAAATCGAAAAAGGCGTTGTACAGTAAATCTATCTATATATACCTATATATAAAAATGAATCGTTGTTCGTTAGTCTCACTAAAACTCGTGAACGGCTGGACCGATTTGGCTAATTTTGGTCTTGAATTATTCGTGGAGGTCTAAGGAAGGTTTAAAAGGTGAATAAATTTGAAAATGCGCTATATTAAATAAAAACAAAAAAGCGTAAACGGAGTTGCGCGGGTCCGCAAGTTCTCAATAAATTTTTATCATTAATTTTCATTTCTCAAGTCCATCTGCAATACTCGTAAATCCGTACTCAGCATTCAAAACGAAATCGTTTGATATTATGAAATCTTAATATTTCCATTTAGTAAGCACAAATTTATTTGACGAGCGAATCTTTTGAGGAGCTAGTTTTGAATATTTTAGCTCAATCCGGATTTTAAGGGATGATTGTGGGGAGAGGGCGAAAGAGGGGTTAGTTTGTACTTGTTGGGGGTAGTACACATTTGAGATGTTTCGTGTAAAAGTACAGTGACTGACTTCTTGCTAAGTATTTCAATAATGGTCTTCCTATAATGGTATATGTACAATCATGTATTGCTTACGCAGTAATAGTAAAGTTAATAAAAAAAATCACAATGTAAATTATAGTAAGAAAATTGGAATATTTTTTGAATCAATGAATATAGGTGTTGCGTAACGTAGGGGACCGTAAGGCAAAGCAATAAAAAGTGTGTTTTTGTTATCAATTTTGTTTTCGTTTCATTTGTGTCTGTAAATTCACAACACATTTTTATTTGCAATTTCTCGAAAGCCATATCTCTAACACCACAACATTCGCAAGAATTTTACATAACAAGGTTATCAAGTCAAGTTTCACATGTGTATCCACCTTTAAACTCTTTCTAATCGTCTGAATGTTTTATTTTGGCAACCGTTGAAAGCAATAGTTTGTTCGCCAGTTAAGTATCGTTCATTCTGTTTCAGTTTCAGAGACTAAACACCACTTAGTACTTGGCTGCAAGTAATTTATGTATGTTTCAAGAAGATACAGTTTTAAATTAATGTTGAATTTAACATATTTTGAGAAGATGATTTTTATAAGATGTATGTATGTGAATGAATAAAGGTTTGAAGAGATTGACCAAGTAGCGTTCTTTTTTTTATTTGTAATATTTTGTTTAGTGTTTTTGCCTTAGTTTTTGCCTTAGTTCAATGATGACGATCCGTTTTAAAACACTTAGATTTAAACAACTCTTAGTTCCAAAATAAAAGCGTATTTTTTAGAAAATCTGTTCGTACTCTACAAAGGAATTAAATATGACGAATTAAATATGAGAAAGACATTTTTTACTAAGAGAATTTTATTGTAATATTTATTAATATAGTTATGTTTAAAAAATACACTAGAATTCACGGACTTTTTCAATGATTTGCTTCACATTTCGGCGCAGTATACAATGGTCTGTTTAAAAATGCATGATTCCCGAGTAATATTACTTTATTATAATGCATCAGTGAAGTAAAAAGTTGTATAAAACAAAAATAATACGAAAATGCATGTAAGTTACATTTTTATGAGTACAGTTGCAGTGAGTACAATACGCAGGGAAACTTCTCAGTTTTCTTGTTGCAAGTCGTTTGCGCAAACTTAAGATTTCGCTACGTGTTTGCAACAATAAAAACTTTTATATTAAAACATGTCAGAATTACTTGAACTTTTTGGAGCAAATCTTCAAATGTTGAGTTTTATGATGCAGTTTAGTTGGTAGTAGATTTTAGTTTGTGACTGCATATTACTTATGTTATAAAAAACTGATTTTCAGTATGAACATCTTGGGAAATGCTTACAGTTGAAATTAGTAAAGTTTTTCAAACAGATAGGGTGCAAAGTATATGTATGTATCGCAAGATATATAAAACGAAAAACATTTGTAGGGAGGGCAGCAAATGGCACTCTTGAATCCTACCTTTAAGATTACCTCTATGGGAACAGGGCAGAAAAGAAAGTGAAAAAAAATGGAGTAGGTACCATAGCAAGTGACTTTCTCATGATTTTACCGTAAGACTCTTTCCAATTGGAGGACCAATTGGAAATAGATGTGTATTAATGTTTATATATTGAATAAAACATATAATTATGTAAAAACTACTGCCGACAAACATGCTTTCTAAAGACAGAGCTACACGGTGCTACAGGCACAGGGGTCAAATTCATAATACCTCTTTTTTGACGGAGGTTAAAAACTCATTAACAACATTCTAAATAATGATATTTAACTTTAACAGGAGATTGTGAATATTCACACAAGTATATATAAACGACATTACAATAGTATAGCGGCGACTTGAGTTTTTCAGACGGCGACGTAACCCGCCGGTCTTATTGCATTCCACGAACGCCGACCCACTTGCGTAGGAGCTGTGCGGCCATGGAAACTAAGGGAGAAGAATAATAGAATACGGGAATTAAAGCGAACACGCATTTTACCTTAACATGCATTTTAAGGTAAAATGCGTGTTCACGTTAATTCCCGTATTCTATTATACATTAAACATGCAACGCGAGAGTTTAAAAGTTATAAGGGAGATGGATATTTTTTGTTGACCGGGGTTACAAAATGTAGGTGAATTGGTAAGATTTACAATCATTTGCTTAGTGACTTATTACTTACTATAAAAGACTAAAACGATATCGTCAGATTAACTGTGTTTTCAATGCACGAAAATATAAGAAATTATATCTAGAATGATATATAAAAGGTTTGTTTAAAAGCTGTTCTATTAATGCTCCAAAAATAAGGAAAGAACTTCTTTGCTAAGAAGGAGGGGTAAAAAAGAAGAGAAGTAAAAGAGAGAATGTGCTGTTTGAAAATGTTGTCCACTTTTTGACCATTTGATTTAATTTTGAACGTAGAGAAGAAACAAAAAGTATCCAACCTTTGTAAAAATTTTACAAGTAAGTTTCCCGCTGTTGTAATGGCCGTACACACGAGAGTGCCTACACATCTCGGCTATATGCGCAGGGAGGCTGACAGTTTTAATTTACGCATGCGTCCCACTATTATATACTTTCCTTAATTGTTGCTTTATATTTTGACTATGTTCCGGAAATGTAGGCTGTGTACAACAAAATAAGGCTATTATTTAATACTAAGTAGCTAAATTGTAAAACACATATATCAAGCCTGTTATATCAGATGTTTGTGAAATATATCCACTTTTTATTTACAATGTTAGCCCCACGTAATATTATACGCTTATTGCCATATATGGGTACAGTACCAAACTCTGGGATACTATTCAGAAATAACCTATATACTAGTAAATTAGAAAAAACCAGTTGGACCAAAAATTAAAGTAAAAGTAAAAAGTAAAGTAAGTACTTTGCTCGAACCGGGATTCAAACCCTCAGACCGACCTCGTAAACAAGAGTCGAATACGCGACCATTGTGCAATACAAGCCAATTTTACTCATTAGGGGTTGTGCTAAATTGATAATATTGTTAGTGACTATAAAGCCTCAATTTTAACTCAAAGGTAGCAAACAAGACGTGTTACAATGTTATTCAGAAAGATCCCAAAATAGGTTTAGTTTTGGAGCTGTGCCCAAATTACAGTTTTAGATTCATGTTATATGAAACCTTTTACATAACTAGGGGAATGTTGGTGGCACATCTGTCTAGCCCTTTAGGGAAAGCCTGGGAAAAACAGACCCATAAATATTTTTAGAAACAAACATAATTTGAAGTCTTGTTTTACTTACGTAGTCGATTTTGCCAGGTGACGTATGATGTCCTAGGTTCTATTTCTAGGTGACGCAAATCTATACGTACATAACATTACGACTGTTGTAACCGAAGGTGTAGGCAGAGGTATGTATATGGAACCACGTTTTGCCATTTGTAATGTTAGTCTTCCAAATGAAGAGGTAGAGGTGTACGAAATATAACTACGTTTTGCTATTTTTATTGTTCGATTTTTAGGCCATTAATAGCAGCGATAAATACATAATTGGTTGAACTTAACAATTTTTTCTCAGTTTAAAATGTTCTTTCTGGAAACAATTCATGTGATTCAACGGCATAAGACATCGTTTTATAATGAAGATTTAAGCCAGTCTTGCAGTCTTTTTAATAGCTAATGTCACCATTTAACGACCTCTAGACTTTTAAAACCTTACTTTTAATTCTTATTCATTTGTAAATCTTTTATTAGTCCCATTACATCACCAAATACAAAAACTCAGACTCACGTAAAATCACAACTTCTAACAACTATTATATTAATTTCCCTCCATTCTTCAACTCAGCAACATATTTATAACGAGTGAGAAAAAATTACCCCTCATTCGGCAAATTCATCAGAAACAAGAAATTTCCTCGAGAACGTTAAAATTTATACAATGTGAGCCGGCGATACGCGTTCAGCGATAATTCAGAAGGGTTTTGCCGTTGCTCCATGGTTAATTGCCGAAACGTGACTGCCGCGAAACGGCACAACTGTGTATTAATCTCACCTTGGATGGCTGCTTTTACACCGGAGCGAACAAAGAGTGGCACTTTGGTAGATGTTTTGCATGTGAAGATAAAAGAGGCATATCTTGAAGCTATAATAGAATAGTCATGTTGTGACGATGGAAGAGACTATCTCCCAGCTAGGCTAGTATAATCAAGTTGTTGTTGATACAAAATGAACATGGTCGAAAAATTGTAGAAGTAACGCAGTGGAATCAGAAACGCGAAATATCACCTACTGTAGGAATATAAGTGAAAAATACCCTCTGGAAAATTTAGGAATAAATATTTTTTGCTCATCCGTCCAACGATTTCTTTGCATTAAAATAATTCCTATCGTTCTATAGTTATTTTATTCATTATTATTATAGTAAGAAAAATGAATAAAATAAATTAAAGTTTTAAGTTATTTGCTATAGTAAAAAAAATGGTTGCTAACTTGCAAGTAATTCGTAACTTAATTTAAAAAGCAATAGATCTTACTGCAGAATTACACATAAAACCAAAAAATCTAATAAAACTAAAGATAGTCCCGAGACCCAGATCTTAACATCACTAATAAATTAATCACTAAACGGCTAAAAAGAAACAATACACCGCAATAAATAAAAGTAACAAATGAACAAAAATATAAAAAAGGGCACAGTGACGTCATCCGTTGGGGCAACGTCGGCCCAATGAATTATATAAAGAAAACGCCGAATCAGCTGACTGTCGCTCCTACCGGCCGAAACGGATCGGCGAAAAAACTTTTCTCTTGCTGAAGAAATAGTGAATTTTACGTTCGTTTACGTTACGTTTTAAGTAAAATTTGTGTTCACTTCTCTAAATAGATACTTTTATATATATTGTATGTTTTGTATTTGAATTGGCTTTTAGCTGTCTAGCGATTTCCTTAAGTGTGTCTTCTCTCCGGCGTGTTGTCGCTAAAATGATACGATCTGATAGTTTTACTGCGTCGGGATAAAACTTCGGTGCCTGAATTGCACGTTAAATAAATCCTTTGATTAGTATTATTAAAGATGAGTTTGGGTATAAAGAATTGGATTTAAACTATTTATTTATAGCTTTAGTTTGCTATATTTTTCGCAATTGAAGTAAACGAGTGGTCTAAGTTAACATCTCTCATGCAAATAGTCGACGGTTCGTTCCCAAGGCCACACTACAATGACTTTTTAAAGTTATGTATGTATTATAAATAATTATCATTCGTTTCTTTTGTCGCAACAACGCCCAAGCAAAAAAAAAACTAGATTAAGATCCCTGGAAGCAAAGCATCGCAATTTTCACCTGCAAAAATCTGTGCTAAGATACATTAATCACAAAACAAACAATCTCTCCATTAGATACACAGATTTTTATAATTTACAAAACTGCCAAAAACACAAAAAGGTTCTTTCAAAATGACAGGTGAGGGTTGTGACGTCATTCTGTGCCATTTCGCGCCGTCCTGATGGTACTGTGACAGCAAGGGGTCTCGTCAACTTGATGTATCGCCCATAGATACACAAGGTACTTGTAGAAGGAATTATGACAAGGGTATAGAAAAATGAATTTGGAAATATATTTGGAAGTGTCGTGTTTTCAGGTTCAAATTATTCTGTTTTCTTTTGAGTTTTGTTAAGATCTGTGTCTTGAGTGTTTTTGTGATTAATGCTTGTAATCAGAAAGAAACAAATTTGATGAAAACTCCGATCTCAAATCCAGAATATCAAAAACATCATTTTGTGTGTGTGTGTGTGTGTGACCTTTATAAGTTGTTGTTTATTACTCAATCTTATTTTAGCCTCAAAATTGCATCGAGCAATTGATTTTTGGAATAAAATTACTTTCCCAATCCATATTTCGTCAATTGTTCCCATTTACTTATTCAGCTTAGACTGTTATCAAGTTCACCTTCAATCACCAGTCTTCTCCAATATCTATTCTATTTTCATCTAACATTATTACTATACATAAATAATAAAAATATATATTCACATAGTTTTCCTCTAAGGTTAGGTAGAAACCAAAGAACGCCACTAGCAAAGATCCCTATCATCTTCTTTTTCTTATTCTCGTCTGCTTCACATCCATACATCTTGTCATACAAAACCTTGTATACTAGTAACGAAAGCATAAACATAAAATCTATTCTACTCAATAGTTACATCATCGTTCAACATCATCCCTAAAGACTCTTTTACTGTTTTACTTTATTTATCGTCTCTCCATGTATAGGTCATGTATATACTCTGCGGTCCTTAGAGACTTGCTTCGAAAGAGCTTTTATCCTTAAGAAAACTGCATGCGATGTTCTGAAAATTTTCAGTTACGTTGCATTTATTAAGTTTATCTGAAAGTTTTCTTGAGATTGTATACTTGGATTCTACTAGCTTATTCGCGTGGCTTTGTTCGCGTACAATTTTTCATGTTACTGAAAATAGAGTAGTTAATGTTTGAAACCAAGTTCTCTACCATCTCCCTGCAAAATTCCATCAAAATTGCATTTACCCAATACTAGCTTTTAGCCGTGAATTTGCTTCTACCCGCGTGATTAGTTTCTACTGAAAAAGTAACTGGTTTTCAACTATCACCATTCACCATGCAATTTTTTATGGAAACCTACAGTTACGGACATACAGACAGACCTTCGTAAGAATAGTTTCTATTCACAATGTATTCTCTTCCATAGAATGGTTGTTGCAATAGTTAAAAGTTAGCGTTTGACGCTAGTTTTAGAGGTGTGCGATCTACATTTAGATTGTTAAGTACAGTTTCATATGTAAAGTAAGTTAAGTAGTTAGTACCCTAACTTTGTAAGTACTGTATTCTTGTATATGTAATCCATACACACTGTCTCTGTTTCTCTCTCTCTCTCGCTTTCTCTCTCTCTCTGACTATTCGTCCAATATGGTGATGAAGTCAACCACCTTTTCACTCTTCCTCCACTTCGCCCTATCCTTGACGTCGTCTTCCCTCTACTTTCTTGTAAATGTAATCCATACTGATATTGTAAATACGAAAAGTGCGTCTGTCTGTCCCATTGTTACGTTTCATGGATATACCAATTTGGATTACATTTAGAATGGATGTAGCTGATAACTAACACTTGTAGTCAAATTCAGGCTACTACATCAAACTAAAATAAAAAAAAACCCTGGTGAATTTACGGCCTTAAGTGAGAAGAAAACTAAGCATCATGCTTTAAAATTAGGATATATTTTTTATTAAATTATACGCTCCAAAAAATTACTTGTACGTATTATTGTGAATTCTACATTTTACTACCGAATTCACTTGAACAAGTTTCTTAAATTCCTCAACATTCACACCAAGTCCTCAAAAACTGAAACACAAAACACTAACTTGAAAGTCTAGAACAAAGTATCTTATTAATATTCCAAGTATGGCCGTTTGTTTGTCCAACTTGAAGTGAGCAACAGATGAGACGCAACTTAGAGCAACTTGGTAAAAAATACATGAATCTTTAACGCGGACACGCACTTTTGTTTTTCTTTTATACTTTTCGTGTTTTCATCTTGATACTTGAAATTTTGGGAAGTTTCCGAGGGTTTGTAAATTATTTTGTGGTTCTTGAAAGGTTTTTAGGTCGATAGTGAGATGGATGGTGATATTGACGTGGTTTTTTTCAGAATTTTGAAGGAAAATAGAGACTGTCAGCCATGCTTTTGTAGTGACATTGTAATGAAAAGAAGTTAATATTTTAATTTCTTCAATAATTCGGTCCCTGTCTAAAGCTTGCTAGCTGGCTTTTGCGTTCAAAGACAAGAAGAAACAAATGATATTATATTTCGGAAATATCTACCGATATTAAACTTGTTTAAAATCACACTACTTTCCCATAGGGGTAGGCAGAGATGAAAAAAAAGTCAATCATAAATGTTTAATAAAACAAACAATGAAACTTTATAATAATCATCACTTTTCCTAAACAATTTCATTAGCAACAAACAGAACCATCCCAAAACACACTACACGAAAAAAAGATGGCGACGCGCCAAAACAAAATGTCCGCGTTTTGGCGGGAAATGCTAAAAGAATCACGTATGGATATTAAATTATCGGTATCGAAAAAAAAACATATTACAAATCAATTGGTTTGTGTTTAACATTCTGAACACGATTCTACCAGTATGGGATATTATTATAGGGTTTTTCCAGATTGTCTTCATAGTATGTGCTCTGAAAGAATGTTTTTCGCGGGCTTTCTTTCTGTGATTGATATTTTGTTGCTTGTGGATCTGTGTAGAGATTTTTGTAAACCGTTATATGTGTTTTAAGGCAAATGTGGCAATATATGTATGTATAATTTGTTTTCAAGCAACAGGTTTTTCAAATTGCTATACTATACATCATTTTGAAGTAAAATAACTTGATTCACAAAACGGATTTTTAGTAACAACTGACAGATGTTGAACTTGAGCGAGCACTAGGTGGCGCTGTAATTATCCACACAAAAAATACATGCGAAATATTTAAGCAAAACAAAGAATAATTCTTATGCCTAATAACGTATATAATATTTTGTTAATAAACTATGTAATGAGCACTTTGGTTCGTAACCGCTAATTTAACATCCATTGTCATAACCAACTAGTAAAATACAAAAGGTAAACAACAAAATTTGCAAAAATTGGCGAACATTTCACAACAAAATGGCGGGCTCTAATCAAATATTTCAGTATTTACGATACAGGAAGTACTGCAATATACATAAAACTTTCTGTCAACTGCGCCGTAGTGAGCACCATATTCGATACTAAGGCTTATGACGATGGGTCGTAAATCACGTATAGGCTACTAGCTGACCCACGCGGTTTCACTCGCTTATAAACAACAAAACATTCCCCAATTTCAACCTCTTAAGCGACGGTTTTTGAAAAACATAAATATTTTTTTTCCTATAATTTGCTTGCTGACCTACGCTGATTTTCTGCTTACAAACTTTCATCCTTTATTTCAAGGCTTGAATTATAAATAAGTCACTTATTTTTAGCCCTGTGCATCAATTAACTGTGAGCTAAATTCTATTAGAATCGGTTCGGCCTTCCGAAGTGACAGACTTTTACATGCTTATATTATAATAGCTGACTTACGCGACTCAACTGACGTAAAACTTACATTACCCAATTCAACCCCTTGAGGGTTGAATATTGACTAAGCTAAAAGTCTTCAACTCTTGCTCATCAAAATTTGTTCAGCACGGTGACCATAAAAGTAAAACAGACGCGCAGACGTTTCAATATAAAATATTAGTAAACCACTTCTTGTTAGAATTGCGTGTTTGATACCAATCTTTACAACAAGGTCGGTTTTAGGAACTTTTTTGCTACTTTGTGTCTGTTATTTGTTTTATGCGTCTATATTTTTTGGGTGGATTGCTTCATATTTTGTCTCTTTTTTACTTCAAATGAATTGGATTAAGTGCTTTTGAAATATTTCCTTCTATATTTCTTAAGACCTAACCCCTCCCTCGATCGTAAAAAGATTCCTGCCCAACAGTGGAACAGTTATCGGTTAAAAAAACGGTCGATTAGAACTTTAAAGCCCTCAAATTTTATTTCATTGGTTTATCTATTAAGCCTCCATCGTTTTATTTTAGTTAAGTAACTGCATCTAAAATTGATTCACTAAACCTGCCAAAACTCTATAAGCATCATAGCATATCCCTAACTACCCCCTAAATACGCTAAGAACCTGTTAAACTAAAGTAACATGTTGTGGAATGTAACATAAGTGTAGTAACGGTGTGACACACACCCTCATATCATAAATAACTCCACATTGCGATTGTTCGTAATAATTTTAACGTCTACAATCCACCCTGTATGGTTTATTAAACATAATTAATTTTGCAAAACGTCGGCTCGAAATGAACACCCTGTACTAAAATATTTGTCTAGATATAAACCTAGGTTTCGTATAAGCATATTTAGTATCTATACTAATATTATAAAGCTGAAGAGTTTGTTTGTTTGTTTGTTTGTTTGTTTGAACGCGCTAATCTCAGGAACTACTGGTCCGATTCAAAAAAAATCTTTCTGTGTTAGATAGTCCATTTATCGAGGAAGGTTATAGGCTATAAATCATCACGCTACGACCAATAGGAGCAGAGTACCAGTAAAAAATGTTACAAAAACGGGGAATATTATGACCTATTCTCTTTGTGACGCAAGCGAAGTTGCGCGGTTCAGCTAGTCTAGATATAAACCTAGGTTTCGTATTAGCATATTTAGTATTTATTTATATTACTATTCAGTGGGTTGAATAGAAAATATGGCTCGGGTTTAGGGTTCTATAAAACGGGTTAGGTTATGACACGTAAATTGTCTAGGTTTCGTATTGGTTTAAATTAAAGATGGTTTTGATATTCTGGGAAAATTTGGAGTAGTAATTTTTTTTTTTTTTTTTATTTATTTTGTACATATAAACATTACAATATTGTTTGTTTCAAGTAAACTCGCCAAACTTTTACGTTTGATGGCGAGAAGCGCACTTTTACAAAAATAATAACGTAACAATAATAAACTATATACAGAAAACAATATCACATCCATCAATACTATTAAAATTATACATAGTTGTTATTATAACTAAAACTGTTTTTTCTTATAATTTTATTTACTTATAGATTATTTATTTATTTATTTTCTTGAGACTTAGACAAATATATATTTTTTAATTTTGTTTTAAGTGAGTTTTTACTTATTTTACTTTGTTCTCTTAACAAATCTATTTTGTTAAACACCTTAGGCACCAAGTACTTAGATGTTCTCTTACCATAACAATTTCTTATCTCTGGTTGGACCAATTTGTTCTCTCTTACCCTACGAGTATTATATTTATTTTTTACATTTATTTTATACATATCATTGTAGTAATATTCTATACCTATCAAGTATTCTACTTTCTTATCAATTGGCATAATTTTACAAATAGGAAATAATTTATCATAATCTCTATTGCACTTATTCTTTATGTTTTTACTAACTAGGAATTTAATCAGTCTTATTTGCAAGTCTTTAATGTCCTTTAAATATGTAATAAATGTTCTTCCATATACTAGTAATCCGTAACTAATTAGCGAGTCAGCAAGCGCGAAATAAACTGTTCTTAACGTCTGTTTGTTGAGTACTTGTTTGAGCTGGTAAAACTTACATAATACTGTTCTTAACCTATTGCAAATATCATTCACATGTAACTTCCAGTTAAAGTTTTTATCTATAGTCAATCCTAAATATTTAAAATTATTTACATACTCTAATTTATTACAATTACAATTATATTTGTTTTTGTGTAGACATTCGTAAGAGTGTCCTATAACTGCGAGATCTTGTGTATTCACCAGTTTAGCTTCTCGGTTATGTGGCGAATGAATATACATACACTTAGTTTTAGCTAGATTCAGTATTATGCCATTATCATGTGCCCATTTGGTAATATTCTCAAAATCGCTCTGAATACTTTCTTGTACTTCAACTACATTTTTGGAGGCATAAACAAGACACATGTCATCAGCGTACATAAATACTTGACACCTTTTTACAACATTCGAGACACTGTTCACATGCATTATATATCCGACCGGACCATATACCGATCCGGTCGGGACTCCCAACTCAATATTCGCCTCTTTACCAACGACATCGGCTATGCTTGTACTCATTTTACGATTAGTTAGATAATTTTTAAACCAATTATTTATAGGTCCCCTTATACCGCATTCATTCATTGCTTGTAGTAAAATTTCATGGTCCAAAGTGTCAAACGCCTTTTTATAATCTATAAATAGTGTTATTACCTGTTTCCCCGAATCTAGGCAATCGTTAATATAATCTGAAAATGTCGATAAGGCGGACACAGTGTTCCGCGCTTTGCGGAAACCGTGTTGAGTGTCACTTAATATTTTGTGTTGTTCCAAAAAGGTTCCAATTTGTCCTACAATAATTTTTTCGAAAATTTTGTCTATAACGGATAATATTGCAATAGGCCTATAATTAACGTAATCTAGATGACTACCAGATTTATATATGGGGCGTATGATTGCATGTTTTAGCTGGTCAGGGTATATACCATCTTGTAATGACATATTAATAAATCTAGCTATTACAGGACTTATTTTCTTACCTATATATATAATATCTTTCGCTCTTATCCCATCTAATCCGGGTGATTTTTCACATGACAATTTTTTAATGACTTTTTCTACATCTATCGAACTGACTTTCTTATACCTAAAGCTTACTTCACTCGGATTTACATATGTATTTCTATCTAGAAATTTTACATTACAAACATGTTTAATACCTTTAATTTCCTCCGTAAAAGTCTTAGAAAAGTTTGAACAAATTTGTTTAATACTGTCCGTTTTCCCTAAATACCTTAAAATAACATCGTCTAAGCTAGTTTTGTTTCGCCCCAGCCATGAGTTAATATTCATCCATATTTTCCTAAAATCCCCTTTACAGTTAATAATTTGTTCTTGTCTATATTTATTTTTGGCTGTTATTATTAATTTATTTACTCTATTTCTAAATTTAGTATAGTCCAAACGTTTGTTCATATTTTTCGGATCAGCTTTCCATATTTTAAATAGATTATCCCTACGTAATAACATTGTATACAAATCTTTATCTACCCATGGTTGTCTTATAGTTTTCTTACTTTTTACTGCAACTGTTATTGTACTTTCGTTATATATACGTTGAAATACATTACACATTGACTCATACAACAATAGTGGACATGTTATTGACAATAGTTGTGTCCAATCATACTCATCCAATTTTTGTATAACTCTTTTATCATCGATCACTTCGCGCAAACTATTATTATTGACGTTGGCACTCACACAATCACGGTCACTCACACAAACGTTTAACGTAATCCCGATAGCGTGGTGGTCGGTAATGCGCGACTCGAGAACATAGGCGCACGCGCCAATCTCGCTCCGTCTCGCTCGCACCCAGATGTGATCCAAACACGATGTCTCCAGCCGGCCGTCCGCGATCGCCTCGCGCGTCACCTCGCTACTCGGAATTGCACACAGTAGGCCGCATTCACACAGAGTGTTTTTGTATTTTGTTACTATTGGATTCACCGTGTCGTTTAATAAGTTAATATTTGTATCGCCAATCACTATAACATTATCGGATGTGGAGATAGATTTAATTAGGGTCTTTAACTGCTGTAAGAATGTTAGTTTGTTATTGGCAGGTGGTCTATAGGTCGCAATTATATGTGTTTTATCTCTCCCGTGCTTTAGCTGACCATGCAATATTTCTACAGCCTCTGTGTTTATTTTTCTAGCCTCGAAATTTAAGCCATTCTTAGCGTATATTAATATTCCTCCTCCTCTGCTATTTTCTCTTGTAAGTATAAATGTATTGTATCCTGCTATTTGGTATAGTGTAAGTTCTGACTGTTTTATATTTATTTCGCTTAATATTATTATGTCTATATTATATTTCACTTTATCGAGCAATACTAATAGCTCATTGAAATTTTTTTAATAGAGCGATTGATTGAATAAAGTATCATTTGTTTTATTTTAGAAAACTATGTGTTTTGCTTTAGATTGTAATTCGCTATTTATTTATAAAAAAAAACTCACTTTTCTAATCTGGTACCAGAGGAAAAAATCTATCAGAGAATTATGTATTTGCTGAGTGATGTCCTGTGTCCATGATTTAGTAAAGACTACTCCTATAATCGATTTGCCCTTGTAAACTCGTTTACTGAAATTTGCCTATAGTCAAGATAGGGGTATATATTATGTATATTTTACCAACCGACATTGTGCAACAAGTTTAGGCTCACAATTTCTATGCATAGATTCCTAAAGATTGCATTTCTATAAGCGTTTCAATCACATCAAGTATGCATGAAAGATAAATATCTATTCCTTTCACAATATATTGTACAATCCAGTTATTTTGTTCAGCGTGTTGCAGCAAACACAAGGGATAGTGTACTGAATCGAGTTTTACTGAAAGTTTTGATTAGAGTATAGCTTTGGTATTTTCTTCAAAAACTGTTTTACAGTCCCGAGTTTAGAAGTTTAGGATTGAATCAGTAGTAAGGATTTTGAGTTGCCGGGTCTTATTTTTGAATGACGAATATATGTGTAATTTTAAATATTTTTTTTTTTAATATTTTTTTTTTAATTTTTTTTTTTTAAATGTGTAGTTTTTGTAGGTGTAACGAAATAGACGGTTATAAATAAACCACGAATGTCCTTTTGCAAAGAAAGGATTTGTGTCGAATCAATACTGATTGATCTGTATACATTTTTTCGCTCCTTATTGTTATTTGTGTATACTTGATTTCGAAATAGATGCTAAGGTTATCTTAACAGTCCAATTCTATTAAACTCATCGGTATCTAGAGATATTTTTATATATTGCAGCGTACCCGCGCCATAAGTCTCATAAGGGTTTATTTTTTAAAAGAAATATTTTTTTATACTTAACTACAAGTTCTCATAAATTGTCATACTAAATATCACCTCGATTCAAAAAGATTAGCCGTGAAACCGCAACAAACCGATTTTTTCATTTATAATAAGTATAAAGGCAGATACTTACAAGTATTTTATTTAAAATCTCTGATCGTTTAACACCGATGCTTTTGAGTGCAAGTGGCTAAATTCCTTTGTACCAAAATCAGAGTAAACTTATACTGTTGTTTCGTGACCCAAGCGTTCCAGTCCTTTATCGTAGTTCGGTGTAATGATACGGAAACTTGGCTCTACAACAGTTCGACATTGGTTCTGTATCGCTTAAGTTTTGTGTATCTTAATTTAGTTATTATACATGCGTTAGAACGTGTCCTGAAAATTGTGGAAGGAATGTGTAGTGTGTGCATTGGTGTGGTTGTCGCTTTGTGTATCTTAATTTAGTTATACTGTATAATAGAATACGGGAATTAACGAGAACACGCATGTTACCTTAAAATGCCCTAACGTTTCGGCGCAGGTAAGGTGTAATATTCTATTATACATTAAACATGCAACGCGAGAGTGTAAAAGGTAAGATTAATTTAGTTATGTTACTTGCTAGGAATGTGTCCTGAAATTCGGTGAACAAATGTGTAGTGCACAGAAATGGTGGTCGTTTCTTTTTTGCCAGGTGTGTGGCTAAGGTGTGTGAAGGATTTTGTGAAGTTTTTGATGTGATGCTAAATCTTCAAACCCCAAAAATGTTTGTGGGTTAATAATGTACCCTTTTTTCAATTTCAGATAGACTTGGTGGCAATAATTACTCAGTATTTTCAAGTTGCTGAGAAAGGTTTTATTTCAATATTAGCAAAATAATTTGAATTACAAAAATACACAATTATAAAACCATTTTATTCTATTAAAATTTTCATATCCTATTGTATCCTGAAAAGAAATATGACATTCACAAAACGTCATCCCGCGTACGGAACCACAGACGTCATATGTTTCCACAAAAAGGTTTATACCACAGTCTGAGTTACACCGACAGAGGGCGCTAGCGGTCTAGGCAATAATTCATCTTCTATACTAGGGTTGGTTTGGGGTGGAAAATGGATATTTTTGTAGAATTATAAATGTGTGTCAAAATATAAACAGCATTTAAGAGGTTGGAGAATTTATTATGAAAGTTTAATTTAAAGACAAGAGATGCAAAATGCTGCATATTGTCAATGATCCAAAAAAAAAAGCAATGCCTGTTAGTTTGCGAGCAAAAAACTCGTTAAATTTTTTTTCTCAATTTTTATTGTAACTCTATTTAATTTGAATGTTGATGTTGAGCATTTTTCACAAAGAACCAACCCAAACACGACCTAAGAAAAAATAAGAAATTTCATTTAAAGAAGAAGTCTTCTTCTTCTTCTTAGCGTGTCGATGGCAAACAAATTATAATATTAATTTAAAATAGTGTATAACACTTTCTGTCTTGCTATACACTGCCAGCCCAGTATTCAGCTACGTGTATAGCGTTTTCTGTACAGCTCATAAGGTCCTGGTATGAGCAAGAGTCAGGGCACTCCGGGCATGACAACATGTGAAGAAGTCATTTATTATATATATTTATTTATCACAATAAAATAGAGTACATAATGGTGTTATTATATTATTATAAAAGTGCACAAGTGAATTATACACAAATCCACACTTAAGTCAGATGTGGCAATTTATATGTCATATCAATGTATATTATCGTCTTGTTTCTATGGAGATAAGCAAAATCTACGGAACCACTTACAAATAAAACAATTACAATATCCTAAGAACACATCTTTAGCTGTCTTAGTAAATAACACCTTCCCAAATCAATCCGACACGTTTTCCTTACCAATCTAATTTCAACCCTAATTCCACCCCTTAGGGTTGAAATTCCTTCATCAATGTTTTAAGTAAACTGATTGACCGGTCGAACTGTCAGACAAACAGTCCATTTGCTTGAATACATTAGTCTGAAGTTAGGACTAAGTTGATACCTTTGATATTTACTTTGATTTCGTGTTGATTTTGGTTTTAGTGTTGCACTTGGCTATTTGTAGGATAAAAGCAGATTTTAGATAGATTGTGGCTGTTTTGATGTTGCCTACTAAAATAGATTGCTTTGGAATTATTTTAAGACGTCTTTTACTTAAAGAAAATAAATTTTATCGATTTTTATTCACTCGTGGTGTGTGTTATTGTGCGTGTTTTCTAACTGTTCACAAAGAAGTACCACGTGTGATGTCATAGATTTGTATTGCTTCTTCTTCTTCTTCTTATCGCATGGTTAGTAGTCAACCAAGTGTCAAAGTTGTTCAAGCCGCCAGAAGGCCTTTGACGTGTTATTTTAATAGACAACAACCGGGACCGACTTTTTACGTGCCCTCCGAAGGACGGAGACGCCTAGTTCAAATACCACTAAGCGGGCACCCATCTATGGAATGACCGCGCCAAGGTTTGCTAAACCCACAAATCGTTTACCGACTGGTGAGCGCAACTGGCTATGAGCGCCTCTATATTGCTGTAAGCCCTGAGATTCTTACAAAATACATTTTTATAATTAATTCTTATAATTAATACCAGACCTCAGTGCAAATTCATGCATATACATCCATCTTTTTAATCAAGTGTGCGGTTTTACGTCTATTTAAATCAAAAAAATAATACCCAAGAAAGTTCACATGGGGCGTGTTTTGCATACGCGTATAAGCTCTAATTTTGACGCTCATATGACACGTACGCGATGTTTGCTGGGCTCTGGTGGTGCCTCAATGTAACGCGACTTGGCGATCAAGGCTCACGGGAGGAAAATAAAATGTATTATGTCGCTGTCCCACAGCTGGGCACGGGATTTATTTAGGATATTGGGAAAGGTTAGGCTTTGAAGAAAAATCATCACGGTGTTAATGTTTACCGTAGAAACATGTGATATTTACTTCTAAATCTTTTAATACTGACATAACTTCGAAAAGCAATTGATGTGAACCCTCTACTATTTGCGTGATAATAATTTATCATAATTCTTGGTTAAGAAAGAGGTTCGATTTAAACTACTATTAGGCTACCAGCAAATAAACGCTACCAAGTAATATCAATTTGTATGAAAAATGTATCAGTCTTTAGCGTAATCTTAAGCATTCATGATAGCTTTAAAAATATTGTATGATGGCCAATTGTGCATGGAAAAACTTATTAACTTGCTCTGCATGACGTTGCAGCATAAAACAATTGTTTGTGTTCTGGGGGGTTAAAAAGGGGGAAATTGGGAGAACCGCATAACTTCATACATATATGTACATACAAACATAAAATCAAGCCTTTTTCCTATAGGGGTTAGCAGAAACAAGTAACCATCTTGTAATATTTGACTGCATAACTTTGAAGTATTTAGTTTTAGGTTCTTCTTCTTCTAGGTTGTCTACTAACCATACGATAAGAAGAAGTTTAAGGTTAATCTACAAAGATTCAATAAACATTGTTCTAAAACTTCTAACAATAAAGTGTAGGAAGTAGTCGTTTTCTCAATAATATGTGCGGTATTTCAATTTTCAAAGTAACTGAGTATGTGAACTGGTATGAGTGCAAGCTTTGTGTGGCCCAAGTTTACTTGTTTATTGCATTCTACATGCATTTTTGTTAAAATCTATTTTTCGCGGTTTTTTTTCAGGCATTTTAGTCTAATCTGGTATCGATGTGAACTTTAAAACCCTGATTTCACCTGAATGTGTTCAACAGTTTAGTCGTATAACACTGACGGCATTACGGCCAAAGTATAGGGGTAATGTAAAAATTTCAATTGTTCATCAAATTTGAATGTTATTTTTACTTTGCCTGTTACTGTTAATGAAGAAAACGGCCGTAAAAGAGTCACGGTTACTATTATCCTATAAATTAATTTAGTATAGAAGCAAGAACTTAACAATTTAATGAATAGCACAGAAAGGAAAGTCTACTTCAATATGAGCAGATGTTGGATAGCGAATTAAGTGACGCTATAAAAAGTCATCATCGATTTTCTTACTTAGCTAAAAACCAGTATTTAAATGTGAAATTTGTCAAAAAATATAGAGTTCTGTTATAGTATTGATCTACGTAGCTGGTAAATCAGGTAAATTTCAAGTAGCAGCTACTCTATCAAATAGCTTTATGGCCTGCATTTCTACCAAACCCGCTCTCCTCTCATACTCTACACTGGGTCTCAAGCTACACATATCTGGTATTTAAGCCGACACACTCAAGTATTTGTGTTCGGCTTAACTAGCGAACTGAATACTAGAGCAGCTCTATGTAGAGTCAAAGGATGGTTCATTTAGTCAAAAGGAGCCATCTCATTGTATGTATTGGGCTTATGTATTTTATATGCATACGTCTGAATATTTAGGTAGAGTCGTGACAAGTGCATTGTAGAGTTCTGTCTTTGTTACGTCTTGGCTTGTGTTGCTTTTATGTAGAGCGTTTAAATTGTAAGATGTAAGAATAAATGGGACTTAAAAGAATGTAGAGTTAAATAAATAAAATGAAAACTTACGTTAAAATTGCAAGTGTAGATGTTCTTTGTAAATCGAAATTGGTTATTAATTGTTTTTATGTTATGAGTTTTCATGATTTCAATAATATTATGTATGACGTTTTCATATTATTTTTATGCGCGTGACTTATCGATGTTTTTTTTTGTATAGTAAGCTTTCATCCTTTCTTAGAATTATAACCTTTGACTGTGGAATATTATATCTCAATTAATTTGTCTGTTTCGACGTGAACGATTAGCAAAGAATCACACCATTTTCATACTTTTTAAACCCGTTACTGTCCCACTGCTGGACAAAGTTCTCTTTCCGGATATGGGAGGGGTGTTAGGCTTTGAGTCCACAGACTTTTTATTTCAATATTTAATTAAATTTTTAAGTATTTTATTCTTATACATATTATTTACATTTCCAAAATCACAAAAGTTTTTATCGTTTCATAACAAAAAAAAAAAGAGTGTCTTTGTGTACGTTTTTATCCATGTATTTATTCATGGGATTTTTTATGGGCATTGAACCGATGGCAATCTGTTCTAGTTGAGGAAACGTCACGCATGTTGTGACTTACTGTAGGGAGTAAATAAATCTATATTAATAGGAATATGTTTGCTTACGTAGCGAAAACTGAAGCGCGTATTGTTTTGCTTCTATAAATATAATATTTTCCACACAAAAGTATTCATACGCTTGCAATTCAAAGTAAATTTTATTTAAGGACATGAAATTTTATTGATCTAAAAATAAAAACCTTAGATCTTTTACAGTCAAATTGAATGGTACATAGTAAAATTGTTGGGTAATAGCATGTTTGATCCAGGTCTTCAACTATCTGCAGGCCAAATTTTATCAATACGGAATTAGTTGTTTAGTTGTGAAAGTGTAATGGACAGATTTTTGTATTTTTCATTTTAGTTTCTTTGGATTAAAACGTGCCCTAATATTAATTCACTGTCAACTTTTAAATTCGGTCGAGAACACAAGCAATACCGAAGGCATTTTCTAGTTTCAAATATGGCTGATACAACGGTAGGTACTCGATAACATCTCAGAGATGCTCCACATTTTACGAACTTGCACGAAATATTGACAAGTTGCCAGCGAAGCCTATATTATTGAACATTCACCAGATTTTCTATTCAATGCAAGGTGATTTGCGCATTCAGACAGATTTTACAACAAGTTTTATTACAAGGTGGAATTTTGACATGATTTTTATCAATTTGCCGTCACATATACGAATTGTATCCTATAGTTATCAGTCCAACTATCGGAAAGGTTATTTTGTTACTAAAAAGTAGGGAGTTTAGGGTTTTGCCCAACAATGGGACAGTAAACGGTTAGGGATAAAAATCATTTGCATGCTGATTGAGGTATTTTTTGCACGTGTTCAAAAAAGAGAATTACTTTCAACATTTTTTCTGCTTATCTTTGAGTGACGAAATCTTTAGTACGTGAGGTTGATCTTTAAGTTGCTGTGTTAATTTTATGTTAAGTGCAACAGAGTACAAACTTGTATATTTTCCTTTGCTTTTGTTGTAAAGCATGTTATTGAGATGAAAGACTATGGGAATATTTCTTACGTTTACTGTCTAACAAATATTAATGCTTGCTATGAATGTTAAGGTCATAAACTTACATGCCTTGGAAATTATATTAAACTAACTTTTTGCTTACCGTAATGAAATGCAGTTTCATTGTGTTATGAGAATAAAAGTAATATAGTGTACCCGTATATTGTGCAGACATTAGACCACTATAACTGTATTTATTCGTTTGTCTCTGCTTTACGTGAAAACAGCTGCCCCAATACAGATAAAATTTGCCAAGACGATGAACTATGTATATCACAAGGAAAGACATATAGGCTTAGAGATAATAAAACCATACCACGAAGCTTCGTTAAGTAAGTGATTTATACATTATAATCTTTTCTACATTTAGTATTCAGTCAGCATCTGCTTTATTCTAACTATATAAACATACAGTAAAACAGTTTTAATATTATAACACTCTCAAATACTTATAGATTCTGTTCAGAATTCGTAGTTCCTCTTGAGAGTGTTCGTGAAATGATAATAAGCGTTCCCTCTGTCCTCACCTGTTACCAAATATCGATAAGAATGTTCCCTCTTAGATATTTTACGTAAATGTATGAAAGAGTTCGATTGTATTCTTGCTTTGGAGTTTTTTTTGCGGTTTTTATTTGTAAGTGTAGGTAGAGATGTATGAAATAGGCTCATGATTTTTCATTAAATGGCCAGTGTGGTGAACTCAAGGCCTAACCCCTCCCGCATTACGGGAGGAGACCCTTGCGCAGCAGTGGGACATTAATGGGTTATTTTTTTTGTGTTTGTCCATTCAATTAGGGGGTAGGTCTATTGCTATTTCGGGCACTCCAGCTAATATACTATTGTGAAACTTCTTCGTGAAAATTAGGAAAATTCAATAGCATTTTGCGCGACTCGTGAATCGGACCATAAACCTTGTGATTAGGAGGCGTATACTCTACTTTGCTTAAGTATTAATTTCATGTGGATTGCTTGACGTTTCGGTCTACATTGTTACGGCTATGGCCGCATATGCAAGCAATTCCAGTGTATTCTTCAGTAAGTAGCCTGCAGGTTGCCCATATGCTTTTAAAACTATACTTGTTTTTATAAATGCACTTAAAACTATTATTGATTTTAACCTCTGTGTCACGGAAAATAATGTATCGTGGCAGACATTGTTAACAGCGAAATGTGGGTGTGTAACATATCTACCTACACCTTATGTTATAACAGGCGTGATACTAAATATGTTCTTATTTAACCCTTCAACTTCCATCAATACGAAACTCATAATTTTTGCCTCCAAGAGCAGATATTTCAAGGGTATTACGATATAAGTATTGAAGGGTTCGCTATTAACCCCACACAGTACCAACTCTCTAACTCGACTCATTAACAAACGTCGCAAAGTATTCTGCACGCTTGGGCGGGCGCGATTTGTTGTGTGGTGTTTGGTAGGAGAGGTAGCGATTTAATAGAAAAATGGTTTTGTTACACGCTGATTGAGAAGATTCTTAAATGCCATCGATATCTTTTGATTGATTTTAGATAAAGAAATAAATATTATTGGACAACTCACACACGGTCATTTGATTCCAAACTAAGCAGAGCTTGTACTATGGTAACCAAATAACTGATAAACATACTTATATCCTTCTAATTATATCGATACATTAACATCCAGGCTCAAAACAGATACTTCTAGATAAGTAATTGATTGTATTAAAACGACTTTGCAGGAAGAATGAATATCAAAATCGTGTGATATAAGACTTAACACCACTCTATCTATTAATAGTCTGGAATAAAAATGAGACAATACATTGACCAATGTAAATTCATCATTCAACGATGTAATTCAATCATTTCAAGTTGAAACTTTTGATAGATGAAATAAATAATGATTTTATTATTACGGTTATACATAATTCTCAACAGTAAATAAGTGTAATGTTTGAGTAAATAGACCCCTTTTTCTTTATCCATGTCTCACTACAAATTAGTGACAGTGGATGTAAGCATTGAATTCGTTTCTGGCAAAAAAAAACACAAATTATAACTGTAACTCAGTATTTATTTGATTGACAAGCCAAATCGCTTGCTCTTCTACCTTGTACCGTTACAAAACTTCAAGGCTTATTGAAATAAACTTGAAAATAAACACGGCAAATTACGACTTGCTAATTGCATTCCTAAAGTATTATATTTTATGTAAACTTCGACATACATGTATGTTTAAGAGTTTTGTTCACTTCTCGTCAATATAAAGTTGCTAGGAATTGTTCATTTTGTATGTTTGTTCATATTTGTATGTATTTCAAAGGTTTGTGGGAATGTTTTGTTTTACAAAAGACGGCCCCGCAATTGGACGGAATTTTGTGAAGATTTTAATGAACGATCAACGGAACAAATATCTACGAGTATATTTATTGTTTCACATGGTTTTGACTTGGTACGCCATAATGCGGGTTGGTGTCTTATAATACACTGAATAGTGTACTTGACTACTAGTCAAATCAATAACTTTTATGAAATGTCAAAGACACATCTTTATATATATAATTCTTCTGTAAGTGTATGTCACTGAACTTCTCTTAAACGACTGGACCGATTTTGATGAATTTTTTTGTGTGTGTTCAAGGGGATCTGAGAATGGTTTAGATTCATAATTTGGTTCGCTGGACAATGTTTTTTTAATTAATTTTTAATTTATTAGACAGGACAACGTCTGTCGGGTCCGCTAGTATCAGTATAAGAAATACGGAGTACATTATCGTATTTTCGTTTGCATCAAATGAGTGCCTAATAAAATGGTTCAGTCTGTAATAATTGCAATTTCAACATAACTTACGAAAAAAATTACATAGCCTGAGAATTTTAGACGAACCTTTTACGAGTACAAGTTTAATAATTGTTCGTTAATCAACTACCCTTTTATAAAAGCCTGTTTATAAAAATTCTTTGTACAATATAACTCATCTTGCAATAAAACATATTCTTATTTCATACAGCCTGACCGCATAACACATTAGTGTACAATTGTCATGCAAATGTACTAAATAATTTTACTTTTGTATGTATTTATTCATGGGTTTTTTATGGGGAGTGAAGCGATAACATCCTGCATACAAACTATGTATTGTCATAGTTACTATAAGTATTTTATGTTTTATGGGAACATTTAGGCGCCGTAAACGATTGGGTTTTTATTGTGTTTAGCTATGATATAATGGGATTTTTAAGGATTTGAAATTATTGGTCGTGAGTTTTCTGCTTGCTTATAAGGCTTTAAATACTTTCCAAGCTAGTGGTAGATTAAGTAATTATAACAAATGTCACAAGTGACCTAAACGATTTGATATTTATGAAATTACTAGGCGAACCTGTTTCAGCATTTGGAGGTGGTTATTTGAAAAATAATGGGGGTTATGTTTGATTCTAGATTCTTATACAGTCGTAGTAGACAGACTTCCGTGACAGACAAACAGATTATATTAATAATATTCGTATGAATCTAAGAGTGAAGAAACATTTGGCCAGGGAACTCTAGACTTAAGCCGGGCTGTTCTAAAAGAAGACCTTTTACCAGGAGTCACACCACAATGGGTTAAATTTTTTAAAAGAAATTATTTCGTTTTAAATTAACAAATATAATCATTTTCTCAAAATCTTCCCCCAATCACCGCCACGTATATTCAGAACACGTCACCGTACAGGTAACACGCTGTAAGCAAAGATATAACAGAACAAAACTTATGAAACTCTTTCATTGTGACGCTCACACACAAATGTGTGTCATTTTTGTCTTTAACGACTTGTTACATATTTGGGTTTGGTAATTTGGTAACGATGTATGGAGGGATTGATGTGGCAGTTAAGAGATTTTAAACTGGTTCGAATGTTGTTGTGTATGAAGTGAAATATTAATTTGTTTTTCATTTTCAAACAAAAAATATTTTCCGTATACAAATATATCCCACTAAAAATACTATAATGCCTTTTTTTTAAATCGACAAAAATTTTGTTTGACTGGCTCTGTGTGTTTTAAAAATGAAATTGAATATATTACCTTGCTATAAATAAAAAAAATAATTATAGTTGTTCTGATGTATTTAGAGTGACAACTCTGTTGTATTGTTATTGCGATGTATAATCTGTACTAATATTATAAAGCTGAAGAGTTTGTTTGTTTGTTTGTTTGTTTGTTTGTTTGTTTGAACGCGCTAATCTCGGGAACTACTGGTCCGATTTGAAATAATCTTTCAGTGTTAGATAGCCCATTTATCGAGGAAGGTATATCATCACGCTACGACCAATAGGAGCAGAGTATCAGTGAAAAATGTTACAAAAACGGGGAAAATTATGATTATCTAAAGTGACGCAAGCGAAGTTGCGCGGGTCAGCTAGTAAACTATATTCTTGTTAGTTTATTGAGATGAACTCAGAAATTAAATAGGTAGAAAGAGTGTAGTAAAAAAATAATAAAGTTGTATCAACATGTACTCAAATTTTGTAGATTTTCAATCACATGAAACGAAAAATATGAATGTTCATCTAGTTTTTAGTACACGTAAGTCGAGTTTTATTCTTTTTTTTTTTTACTAATTACTGTTAGTAATCCTAGTGTACATAGCATCTTATTGTACGAAATGTAGGCACTTTCGAATAGGTACAGTCACCAATTTTATTCCAACTAAAACGTTACCTTATTTCTAAGTGAAACCCATCAATAAAAACCTTAAAATATAATTAAATAAGTGATGTACCACATCCATTCGCTGTAACATCTGAAGTTTCAGTAATTTGTCAGCAAGTTTAGTAGCACCTGGCACGTTATCACACAGAAGTCAAACATCCCCTCCCTTCACCCCCTCGTCAGACTGTACCTACCCCTCACTGTAGGGTACGGTCTCGGTAGGCCAACTGTCGTAATGTAATAATACGGAATTATTTTATTTTGACTAGTATTAAAATGGCGGTTTTTTATGTTATGTGTTCAGAAAAGTGGAGCATGAAAGAGTAAACTAGATACTTATACAAATGAAGCAAAATTGATGTGTTTTAAAATACCTATAGTAAGTTGTGTTTCATGGTATCTGTCTACAAGAAATATAATAAGCACTTTACTAAAGAAATAAATTTCAATTCTTGTTTTATTGTTTTAGGGATAAACTTACTCGCTAGGCTTACTAGCGAGTAAGTTTAGATTTATTTGTAACTAGCTGACCCGCGCAACTTCGCTTGCGTCACATAAGAGAGAATGGGTCAGAATTTTTCCCGTTCTTTTAACACTTTTTACTGATACTCTGCTCCTATTGGTCGTAGCGTGATGATATACAGCCTATACCTTCCTCGATAAATGGGCTATCTAATAATGAAAGATTTTTTCAAATCGGACCAGTAGTTCCTGAGATTAGCGCGTTCAAACAAACAAACAAACTCTTCAGCTTTATAATATTAGTATAGATCACTGTCTCCTACAATTTTTTATGTCAAGATTAATGAGTGACTATGATTTCATAAAAATGTACTTAACGGTTACGCTAATAATAAGTGGCAAACCGCCTGCTAAGTGAGCACTAACCCAAACAGTAGAAAGAGCGAGGAGATGTGAAAATATCTTTTGTTACATGATTTATAATCCAACGTAATTGTTTTAACAATAGATGTTTTCAAGCATTCGCGGCGGAAAACGATCCTGTGATAATACCTTCAGACACCTATGGGATAACTGTGTAAAGTGAGAAATGGAATGTGATGTTTTGCGACTTCACTCGACCGTATAAAATATTGTTCTTTCGTATGAGGAAATGTATTTTTCCTAAGTATAATGTGTGTATTATCAATTAATTTATTTATCATGCGTTATCCATTAATCAAATGGTTTATGGTCAATCTAGAGTCAGAGTTGGTCAATTCACCCGAAGACCTTCGACATGAATTAACGACTGTTTTACTTAATCATACATACCAATATTGCCGTCTAAGTATTTACATTAACAATTTCGAAAAGCACATCTCACCTAACAAACACTTTAGACATGCGCTCTTTCGAAATTACGTTATTATTTTCACATATTCATCTATGACATATACAATACCATAAAAGCAACCGAAAATTTGTCTCACAAAACATATAAATGAAGGAAACGTCGTAACACTAGTGCCGACGAGTGGTCGGCTCATTAGCGCGCGGCTGTACTTGACGTCTGTTTGTTGTCTCAAAGAACACTGCTTATACCATGGTTTAATTGTGCCGTTGTAAGTATAGGTAGGTTGGTAAGGAATATTTATAGTATTATTGTGTGGGACAATTTTACGGCATGGTGTGTGTTACACTGTGTTTATAAATCAATTAATATATATTCTTAACTACATGGATAGGTACATACTGTATAACATTACTCCTGTAATACACGTCGCAGGCAGAGGTGTATAGGATACAGTGCCTAAAATGTAAATGTTATTTCTAGAATGTAAATAATAAATACATTCATTACATCTCCAATGATTCCTTTTTGTAATCAAGTAAGGGTCGCATTATTTTCGGGTCAGTATTAGCAGGTCGGAGACTTTTCATCCCTTCAAAAACTGCATTATAAAACTTTTAGGCATGCAATGTTTTATTACGCCTTCCTTCACAGTTAAAACAATAATATTTGTTACTAATATACACATGTCATATTAATTGGCTTGAATTATCAACCAACTTGTGAGGTGATTTATTTACTGCCATTAGTTTAAAATAAGTTATAAGCTTACGTACAAATTATGTATTATACCAAAGTTACGTTTTTTCGTCTCAGCCTAACTCCGCGAGTAAAAGGCGTGATTTTATGTACATAATTATTAAGAAAATATTCCCATCAAACAATTTCTTACAGCATCCACATGCAAGGTATCTGTAGACAGAGACTGATGCGAAGTAATGCTGTAGCCGAAAGATAAATGAACGCGTTGTCTAATGAAGTTTTATACAAGCTGCTCACCCCCCGGGGGTTGCTGGGTTGAAATTGGGGTAACTAGTTTAGGGTTGATGAACTTTAGAGTGGGTAAAATTGTAAAAGATAGTGTTATATTTGTGAAATATAAAAAAAGGATCTGGTAAAATTATAAAACAGCAAACGGATGGGATTAATGGTATTAAATGCTAATATGGTGTGATTATAAGAAATATATGTTTTATTGTTGGATTAATTTTTCTAGTCATAAATATACTTTATATTAAAATCGAAATACAAACCCCATACAGTAAAAGCAAAATATTAATTTTGAAAAATATTTAGTTGTGATATTCAAAATTGTGACAAACGTTTCAAATTTGAAACTTTAAATCTGTAAATGTAATTATCTATATATGATAAATTTTATTCAGTGTAGTATAATTAATACACAAAATTTTGACAGCTCCTAAATAGGGAAATTGAACTTGGGTAAGTCTCAGAATAAAAACATTACCCTTTACTAAACTACTGAGTCAAAAAGTTTCCAGCATTCATCTGTATTTAAATCACTCTTAGTTTTCCTCTCAACTGAAACCAGTAGTTTTATAAACTTTTATTTAAAATCCCCAATGCAATGCAGTGGGAACGAACCTTTACATAAACATAAAGTGGAAACCTGATTGTTGTTTTAATTGTGTTCAGTAGTTTTGGAGTTACGTACCCACAAACGCATTAAAATTGTAAGTCTTTATTTATGAAGTATGTAGTGTAATTTAAATTAATGTAGGTGGTTGAAACTAGGTTTTTAAAAAGGTTTATTTGCAGAAACATAGTATTTTTTTATAATTTTAATAAAATGGCGAGAGTTAGGAGATTGAGTAGGCTGAATTATTTCCTGATATTATGTAGGTATGTACGTAAAAAATATTTCTTTTACCTGTATATTTTTTCCCATACATACATTTTTAAGATAAAGCTTTTAATTTTAAACAAGAAAAGGTTAAATCAAAATTCAGAAAATAATCTCACCGATGTTGTTCGTTATAAGTACAAATTGGAATCAATTCGGTTCACAAAAGATACCTTTATCTTAAGATTAAAAAAATACCTCTGGAACATCGAAATTTACAGTTTTTTATTTATATTTTAAGAAGAATTGATAATTATTTGTGAGGTTTTCAATTGTTTCAATAATGTTTTTGTTGTATTCTGATTGGAGAAGTGTTTTTTTAATTATAATTTTCAGGTGTTGCGAATACAAAATATTCAAAAGATGTGGTATCATCAAAACTATTCAGTCGTTTCTCCACTTTTTGTACCACACTTATATTCTTCCCCACGTTTTCATTCTATTAATTAAAGACAATGGTTTATTGTTTTTTAAAAAAAGGACCAAATAAATAGTAATTGTTAACACAAGCAAGATAATTAACACAATTACAAAACAGAGTACACTGTTACATCTAATTTAGACGTGACTAATTCAATTTTAACCGAACTTAACTGTATTAAGAAAATAAAAACTGAATGCTTCTAATTCACTTTGATTTTCTTTATTATTTTTGGTTTTTGATCAGCCACTGTCACAGGTATTTAAGTCATTAAAAGACATTGACATGGCTTAACGATAACTGTCTTATTGTCCTCTACATACAAACTTTCTGGTTTTAATTTTTAAGAAGACACGGTAACTACGTATATCCATAAAATAAGGCCTTCTTTCTATAGAGAAAGGTTAAGACCAGAGAACGCCATTTGGTATGAACCTTATAAACTTCCCTTACCTCATTAAAATTGCTACATCTTGTCATTCAGGGCTGCCGGTTACGAGTAATACGCGACTGACTTTACGATATGTAAAAATAAATAAATTTTACCCATTAATGTCCCACTGCTGGGCAAGGGTCTCCTACCGTAATGAGGGAGGATAAGTATGATTTTAATAAAAACCAGGCGGAGTCACCAACAAAAGCTAGTAAAACGTAAAAACCACCCCAAAAAGTTACCCTGATAAAACCCTTTTACCCCAAAATATACCCTAAACATTTATTTATCATTCCAAGCACATATTCTTGACAATAGTCTCGAGAAAACGTTAAGCAATGGTTACCGGAAACGCTTACGGTTGAGGCGTTGAACACCGGAAGTGGACGCAAAGGCGGCCGCGGTAATGGCGGGTCGCGGTCGTCGCACCGGCCGCATTTCCGGTAGCGGCGCCACCGTCGCACTTGTGGCTTAGATTGATTGTTAGATGTTTATTGCATTAGGACTAAACTGTTTGGTAAATATTAGGCTATTTTTTGTATTGGTATAAATGTTTTGTTCATAGATGACGACGATAAATAGATGGTTAACATACGTATTGATGTATCTTATTTAAGCATGTCTCAAAAATGTTGAAACCTGATTATTGCTTTTTGAAAACAAAAAACAGAAAAAAATATATTTTTTTCATCACCAGAGCATACTTAAATATATGCAAAATTGTACTACTTTTAATCTTACCGTTAATCGTGAAACCCGTAAAGCTATACCAGATGTCCAGAAATATGTTTTCAATAATACTTATACCTAGACAATTTCTTATTACTCAATCTCACAACTGTGACAATTATAACGATAGCAAGTTAGCAGCTGACATTTTAAATTAACAAGTTAAGTTTTAAATCAATTTTATTGCATCCAAATTCTAAAATACACAATAAAATTTACAATATTTCAACGGGAAAATTGTTCAACAAAATTAAATTACAACCGGTTCAATAATTATATTAATAAGTAACTGTAAAAGTTGGAATTTCGAAAACTCTATATAAAATAATGGCCGCCGTTAAATAAGTAATCAAATTATATTAAAATGCATTTAACGTTCACTTCGGCACTGAATTAAAATCTGTTATTTGAACCTACTGCTTTTAAAACGATATTACATTTTGTAGGGTTGGGAAGGCTTTGTCTTTTATTATATCGATATAACTGTCGTCCAATTGTAGTACTTTTATAGTTATTATATATAAAAAAAATCTTCTTAGTAATACTTGGAGTACTAAAATCAAATATATTAACTAAATTGTTTATTTATTTAGAAATTATCAAAAAACTGCTTTTAGTTCTAATTATTATGAAATTAACTCAAGTTGTGTTCTTACTAAATATTATAAGATTACAGAAATAATATGATTTTTAGCGTTATTTACAATTAAATGATATTTCAGCAATATCAGCAAGTCTTTTTCATTTACCAATCGCTAAATTCCTTAACAATATTCAATAGAAGACGAAATTTTAACTCACTGAAAAAATATAAAATTCATACTTAGCTCAGGTTAAGTCAAGATGTTTTTACGGCAACAGTTGAACATATACTTGTCATAATTTTCCATAACATTACACCATCGAAATGACTTACCCAAACTCGATATAACACCCTTAGGTATCGATAATCGTTATACTTACTTATGGTTGTTCTAAGGTATGAACATTATACGTATGAGGCTTGAGCCGCCATAACGATTATCTCGATCGCTTTCTCGATAAGAACGATGGTAGGTCTTGTAATTAATATTACCTGCTATGGCTTATGTATGGGCGTTACTAAGGAATATGGGGAGAATTTAAGAACAAAATGCCGTCGTTATCAAATTCTATTAACTAACTTTAAAATATAGCTATTAAGTTTACAGTTTTCTACAGAACAGTGCTTAGGTGGTCGCCACGTCACTATCGTTTTTCCTGAAAGTTTTCAGTGTTATTTATCCAGATATATTTGTGCGATCAATAAATTGTTTGTACTTTATGTCCCTTGTTTTTATGTTTGTAAAATTCCCTACGATACAATACTAACTGACATTGGTGAATTAAATATTTTAGGAGACAATGTGCTTTTTTATGTATGTGTTAAAATAAATTATGATACACACTATTATGCTTTCCCACAATGTTTCAAAACCCCATCCATTACCGATTTAAATTATTCCCCAGAAAAAAATCGATAACTTACAAAAGATCAAAGGGTGCATCACTACGTGCTTCCGTTGCGAGGAGTTCAGGTAATCACATCGACGTTTCTTCGTACAGTTTATACGAATAGTGATGCCAAATGTCAGCTGATAATGGCACATACATAATATTTATTATTTTTCTAAAATATTTTATAGTAGGAATAGATTATGGTATCGTTAAGTGATGGGTAAGATGTTGTTTAATTTAAGCGTAGTATATATTTTTTAACCCTATATAATATAATGTATGTAGCTACATAACACATTTTTTTATATAACATCATCTAACAATATATTATAACATGACGTTACCTCAGTAACTTAAAATAATAACTATAGAAAACTAGCGGACATGTGCGACTTCCCTTGCGTTTTGTCATGGCATGATCAACATGGAAAAAAAATTAAGGAGGTTAAGTTTTCAAAACTGTAGCCTGTTATGACCCCAATTTTTTATGTATCTTCATGCAAAATTTTACCGAGATCGTTTCAGTGGTACCTGATAACAATACATACAGATAGACTTTCGCATCTATTTCATTAACATAGAAATTTGTATGTAGTAACATTACATACTACCTATACAACGTCTAATATCCTAATTGAACCATGTTATGTTTGTCTAGTCATCTAGCAACAGGCGTCAAGGGTGATTGACACGTGGAAATGAACAGGCTCGAACAGGCCCGAACAGCTCGGAACAGCTATCATTAATCACCACGCACATTCACGACCAATATTCAATACGAAGTGATTGCGATGGTGGTTTTCTTAAGTCATTACAGTCTCTTAGGTCTTTTAATTCAACTCTAGATGACTTTATTAAAATTTTTCTTCAAATTACCTTGATGCCCCTGCCGTGAAATGGTCCAGCGCGGTCTTGGGTCCAAATCCCAAGTCTTATGTTTCTGTTGAAGTTGTTAAAAATTCCCGTGATATAAGAGAAAATCTTAATGGGAAGTTATCTTTTTATAATATATTTATTAATATAAATACGCAAATTGTTTGTCTGTAAGACACTCACAGCCAGGCTCCTAAACCGATTATGACAAAATGAAACACAGAGATAATTAAAAACTCACGGTCAAACTTTAGTATAGACTGAAGTTTATTTAAAAAAAGGAAAGGTTTTTATTCATCATTTTATCCAAATGACACGCAAGCAGAACCGCGGAAATATCCTAGTTACTCATATTTACTGTCCCGAACCGATAGGGGGCTTGTACTAAGAGATTAGTGGGACAATTTATTGTATGTTTATCCCGAGTTGCTCTCATAAATATGGGTTATATGATGTTGCAGTATATGGTGATAAGTTACGATCATACTGGATATATCCACTGTGATGTTATGTGGGAAATTGCTTGAGCCTAGTTCGTAAATGTTTGTTGATTTTTTTTCTCGTAGACACTTATAATTGTGTGCTTTTTGGGCTTAGTTATACAAGAGTTTTTTTTAAAAGACTCCTCCCACACTAAGAATTGCTTTTGTGTCGCGGGGACAAACAATCAAACAACGGACACGAAGCACAACCAGACCCGCAACAATTATTTGTGGATCGTAAAAATAATTGTCCCGTGTGGGAATGACCGGATGGGGTCCACGACCTCCTTTGTGTTTTTATGCGATGGCCAGGTCGGTCTATTTGTTTTAAACGTAAAATATTTTTAATAATGGCATGATAATAACTTTAAGTAGAGACGAAATAGATTAATCGACTTGGTATTATATAGATCTCATCACTTTTTACGCCAGTAAGACTGCGACACTTGAGCTTTTTACAGAATGTTTTTGGTGGTAATATTTATCTGGATTCAAGAAGTAAGTATAACAATAAGAGCGAAATAATTTCCATATAAAATGTAATGAAATGCGTATGCACTTTGATCTCATGTTTTGAAGACATTTCGTTTAGTGATGTGGCCCTGAGATATCGACAAAACATTTTGATATTCAATTTATGTCGAAAAATTTCAGATTTTACTATTTTATTGAAATTGGTCTTTACAATACAACAGTGCAAGTTTAGGAAACAGTGATGGTCGTAGTTCAATTTCCGGGACACACGAGTGTTATTATGTTTTCGAAGTTTACGTTTTATTCAAATGACAAATAAGCTCAAAATTACATGTAATGATCTATAAATTCTAGCTGACCCGGCGAATGTTGCTTTGCCATAATAATAAAAAAAATGTGTCACTCAGGGGTATAAAAAATAGATGTTGGTCAAGTCTCAGACCTACTCAATATGCTCACAAAACTTCATGAGAATCGGACAAGCCATTTCGGAGGAGTACGGTAACTAGGATTGTGACATGATTTTTTATTATTAGTTATTATGAAAAGAAATGTTATGTATATAAGAAATATCATATTATGAATAAATGAATCTAAAAGAATCTATACCTAATATAAACTGCAATATTTTCAAAACATATTTTCCAAACCATTCCAAATCAATACTATCTCTTCAAAACTTTTTTGACAACGCTCGAACTTTTCGTCTACTTCAATTGACATTCGTGAAACAAAACCCTTCGGTAAGTACTTGAGATGTAATTGAAACTCGGAGATTTGATTTGCGATATGAATCGACGTTTATGTTTGAAATACGAAGAAATGGAGCCTTGTTTCACGGATGGAGGCACGGCTGAGTTTTATTATCTATTTTATTGAGTTGATTTAGAGTTGAAAATTTGTTTTTTAGTACTGATAACTGTTTTCTCTTACTTTGGCAGTAAATGTAATGTAATTTTGCGTACCTGAAAGTCTGTAAACAGTCTTGAATGTCTTAAAAGTCCTTAAAACTAAACCTTTTTAACGGTTTGTAAAGAAAATTATATCCAGTAATTAAGCAATAATGGTTAACTTATTATATTATTTGATTTACGAGTAAAAGAATTTGAAAAATATTAAGTGACAACAACATATTCGTTTTTAATGCTCATGACACAAAACTGGGTATGACTTGAACTCCATGCGAATCATCACTATACTTAAAAGTAGTTAATTGAATTATTGAACACATTTTTGGCTTTAAAATTAAATCAAGAATCAAAAAAAAAATGTTTGAAATCTATACTAATAGTATAAAGCTGAAGAGTTTGTTTGTTTGTTTGATTGTTTGTTTGTTTGTTCGAACGCGCTAATCTCGGGAACTACGGGTCCGATTTGAAAAAATCTTTCAGTGTTAGATAGCCCATTTATCGAGGAAGGCTATAGGCTATATATCATCACGCTACGACCAAAAGGAGCAGAGTAACAGTGAAAAATGTTACAAAAACGGGGAAAATTATGATTATCTTAAGTGACGCAAGCGAAGTTGCGCAGGTCAGCTAGTATTTAATATTATTAATATTAATATTATTTGGATAAAATATCGATATCGATACACTTAGAGCACATCACTAGTTAATACAGTAAGTCAGTCTAAGTCACCCCATGAATACAGAGTAGTGCGGTGCATCCACAAAGCTTCGTGTTATACTTTAACAAAATTCCGCCATTTTAGAGATAGCTTTATTTTGAAAAATGTCGACTCATTTGCAGTTGAGTAATCTAGTTTGTCTTTGTGATGAAGAAAATTGCTAATTGGTTAAAATAAATTACGAAATGTATTATCTTAGTTTTCTTTTGCAATGTACTGCATTAAATATAGTGGTATTTTTGTTGCAAAAGCAATTTAAAGACAAGATTACTTTATTATAATATAAATGCAAAAATCTGACTGTTGAGTTTATGTTTTGTGTGTTCACAACTAGAACACTAAACCAAATTAGTGTTAGAATTAAGAAAAAAACTGTTTCCAGCACAAAAATATTTTTTCAACTATGCTATCAATCCAGACGTTCTATATTAGTTTCCGTAAGCAAGCAAAAAGAAGCGGGTCAACTAATATATAATAAGAAAAGCAATAATTAATAACCCCATCTTAAACCCCTAGATTCTAAAAATACAACCCTCCCCTATTCTCAACCCCAATACCAACAGATTGGTAGCCAATCAATAAGTTTGTCAGGAATCGGTTAAATAACGTAAATCCGCTTAAAGTTTAGGGGCGATAGAACTAATAAACTGGGCGTCTGTTTGTTTGTGTTGCGCTAATCTCCTAACCCTGATTGATTCGACAATGGAGTCAGTTATAGAAAGGGATTGAGGAAGTGAGGTATTTTGGACAGTGGAAAGATTTATTGATTTGTTAATCAATGAATAATTTAAAATAGTTACTTGTAACTTTATTAGATAAATATTTGTTTGAATTCTTATCGTAAGGACATTTATTGCTGTAACCTGACTATTATATAGTCGAGCTATTACAAACATACGACAAAAACAATGGCACATACATACATTTGACTACTATCTGAGTATAAGTGATAATCCATGCAAGTATGTAGGTCTTTAAAAAAATCGCTATAATTCTCATCATGTCTGGAGTATTTAGGTTTCTATGACAAGATAATATTTTAACCCCCAGATTTTAATATATAAATCTGAAAATCTGTCCGTCTATGTCTGTTTCATAGATAAACTACAGATCCAATTATCGACCCATAAGTGGTTGAAATAGGGGAAGATGCTAGTACTGATGACTTTTATATTTTTCAATAATTTATTTTTTCTTATCTATTAAGCAGTCTATTTAACTTAAGTAATTAAGTCTTTAATATAATAAGTAACGAAACTGGCTCTTAAACTACGAGTACATAATTTTAAACGAAATTTTCTTACATTTTGTCCGTCTACCGTCCTTTATACTTATAATATTAATTTAAAACGTTCATTTAGCTGGCAGGCACAGGGTGTTGTATTTAGACGTAGTTATACAGGGTGTCATTCATTGGGCTACTTCATTAATCTTGGAGCCAATGGACGGTGTATGCTTGATGCACGCAGTTATATTAAATTTAAACGCTTGGAATTAAATATGCAGAGGTTTTTAAGAAAAAATCTTAAATATATTTTATTAAAACCAAAACACAATATTAAGAGATTTGGCACAATACCAATGCGTAAGTATGTTTGCATCTCATTAATGCTATAACAGTTAAACCACTGAACCTATCTTGATTGAATTCAGCGTGAAAATCCAAATAAAAACTACTTTTTTTATAATACAAAAGTAATCGGTAAATACGCGAGCGAAGCCACATAAGTCAAATAGTCGTTCAATTAAGCATTCTGCTTTTCGAAATATTCTATCAAACACAATTATTAGCAAAATACATTTAAAAACGGGATATATCGATACAATTACAAAAAACCCTACTGAAATTTAACTTCTCTGCTACCTCTGTATTTTAAATTACTCTACGCAACATGGCAGCCGGCGATATTAAAATCCCTTGGGTGAGGCCTAAGTCCAGCGCTGTATAAATTAATAATGAACATCAACATATATTTGCTTCCTTTGTTCACTATAAATGCTAAATGTAACATGTAGGAACAAATTAATGTTTCACTTCCTGGCGCAATTATATGTACGAGATGGTACCTTAGAATGTTAGGGAGCTTTTCTAATGAAAGGTATCTTGCGTTGAAATTTTAAAGTACTCATGGTCAATTGCGAAAGGCAAATAAAAGGATGGCTTTTTTGGTGCCGTGGCTAAGGTTGGCACGCACGTTTGATACTCGGATTAATTAATGGAAAAAAATACAGTCCATAAAATATTGTTGTTTTGGTATTTTTGTAGTTTGACTTTACTGTTTGCATGATTGTAAAATGTCCCGCGGTACGTAAGGAATTCTGTACAGGTAGTAGATAAGTATGCCTTGTGGAGATTTAGAAATTGGAGTTTACCTAATACTTAACAACTGAATGCGAGTCAACTCCTGAAATAAAAGAAGCCTGCAGTTCACCACACTAACAAAACAAGTAAGCATTTTTTTTGGCAAAAATATAAATATTTTTACGTTTTTTTTTTCATATATTTGCCTAAGGAAGGATCCTTCGTAAGACAGAGTAAATTTATAGGACAACCTAGCTTCGAAAAGTCACTTGTCTTTGCCTGAAATGTAAACAAAAATACTCATATTTTCGTATCAACAACGTATAATATACAGTCTCCTTAACCCAAAATATGAAGGAATAATTTCCCCGTACATTTATGATGGTGGTTCAGTTAGTAAGGTGTTGTCCTTCATGTGGCTCCGTTAATATCTGCGATGAGGCTCGGTTGTTCAGCGATCTGTATTTATTTGTCACTGCTTCTCATTTAAACGTGTAATGTAGCTGAGTTTAATCGTTTGGAATAGAATATTAGTTTTGTAGATGAATTTTCAAAATAGTGGACGACGGAAATGAAGTAATGTGTAGTAGGAGAGTCGACTAACAGTCTAATTAGCTACTCTTTATGAAATATCAAAAGCACATTTTAAAATAAGAGCTAGTGACGTCACAATTTTGTATTTACGTTGAGATTTATTGAGTGTCTAATTTGTTATTATTTTAAGTGAACAACACAAAATGGACATACCATGAGCATTTTGGATGAACCTTTCATGATTCCAAGTTTGTCCAGTTGACGTCCCTAGTATCCTATTACATGAAACAATTTTAATGGCAAAATGTACGTGTATTTCATATTGATATAACTGAGCTAGCCTTAAACTTCAGAATTCGCAATTTCATGAAAAAAGGGACTCTAATATCCTACTTAAATTATAAATGCGAAAATCTGAGTATGTTAATATTTGTTTGTTAGTTTTTCGCGCAAAAATTACAGAATAGATTTTGACGGCCACTCTATTCATTTATTATTTAAAAACCATAAAGGTACTTTCAGAACCAATTTGCGAGTAGAAGCTAGTCTTACATAAATCAGCTTATAACTTGTGTCGGGTTGAGACACCGCTAAAATTAATCACATTTATGACGCGCGGTAATTAGTGATTAAGTATTTGTATACTACGTCTTGTCACACCACTAGTTCAATTTGAATTGAAGAGAGAATCGTTTATGTTGTTAGTTTGTGTAATAATTGTATCAGTAATTTTGATGGTTTTGTTACGTGAAAGTTACATATTATAGAATCATTTATGTAGTTTCTACAAAAGTATTTTATTTTTTAGTTTATGGATAGAAAACAAGCTTCTATCCGCAACTTTGCTTGACGTGTAAATTAGGTTTTAAATTATATGTGTGTAAAATTTCATCCAAATCCATTCAGTAGATTTCGCGTAAGAGTAACAAGCAAGCATCTTTTCAATTAACGCCATATCAAAAATGATCAAAATAGGTATAACATTTTAGTCATAAAAACATAGCTAATAGACTTTTACATATAAGATGGTATATATAGGTAAATTAAGTATTTCTTGATCTATTTTATATGTCTGTGATTTTATGTAGCCTGATTGAATTAATTAATATATTTATTTTACTAAAAACATTCCGAAAGTTTACATTTAACAGAGAACACCTAAAAAGCCTCCAAACGTCTTGCAGTAAGCTCGCCACTAACAAACACTTTAGTCTCTTGATCCGACTGCCTAACGCATGCACTTAAGTTGTTTGCCGCCCAATGACACTAGCTGTCTCGAATACAACTCGATTGATTCGAGAATTGTTGGTTTGCTGTGAGAGTTTGTGGTGACGGTTTTTGTTAGGTTAAGTAATCTTTGTTGAGGTTTGGATTTGGATTTGGATGGGTAAAGTTTATTAAATTGCTGACGTCATACGATGCCTCAGCTGCTTAACTTGAATATGATTATCGCTAGAGAAGAGAGATGTCGTATTTTTTTTCTAGATGACGACTTTATTATAGTGAGCTATTGTATTCATTTGAATCAAAATAACATCTTCCCGAGTTGTATTTTTTTAAAGAACAATTTGGTAAAAATTTAGTGATTTTCTTATCCCTTTCTCCACGTGTATTTAAGTACTTAGATTTTTTCTCATATTTAGTAACTTAACATAGTGATACAAAGCTACCGCACCGACGGTTTCCATGCACCCTGTAGTACCAACAACACACAAAATAAACAGCCCATCTATAGTCTAGTCCCAGCAAAGTTTGCTTACCCTACAGCTACATTGAGTGCAACTGGTTAAACTCAGCTTTGTGGCTACTATCAATGAATTATTCTGATACAAGTGAGTTCTTAAAATGAATTGTAGTATTTCGGTGATCGAGAGTAATGCATCTGTTATTTAAATTGTTATACAACTGATACATTTTAACCACACCGAATATTGAAATAAATTCATAAACACCAACAACACATAAAATAAGCAACCCATCCATGGACTAGTCATAGCTAAAGTTTGCTTACCCCACAACATCGAGTGCAACTGGTTAAGCCCCGCTTAGTGGCTACCATCAAGTGGCGTAAGATTTCACGAGCGAGTCTCAAGGAGTGGCCAATAGGAGACAAACTCGATTGATTGGATTCCCGTGTTGGGCGACGACGAGTATTTATGTTAGCTTTCGACAACAAACGGTTGAACTGTTTGTGTAGAAGCGAATCTGAGTGTATCTACATACACATGATGTTTTAATTTATTTTGATAGATGTGCATGTATTTAATGCATTTGACAAGGATATTCGTTCTTGAAATGAGAAGTAGAATTTGTTTATAAAGAATAAGGTCAATTTGGGTAACTTTGAATAATTTGGGTAACATTGAACGTGGGAATTTGAACTAGTTTCGATTATTTTTTCATATGAAACCAACACAATTGATAAAGGTTTATTTTAGTTTTGCAAACTTTTATCAATTGAGTTGGTTTCATATGAAAAAAATTTCGAAACTAGTTCAAATTCCCACGTTCAATGTTACCCAATGTTTAGTATTCAAAATTACAAAGTTAGCCAGATTATTGGTAGCTCAACTAATGCCAAATGAATCCATAATAGTAATTACGAAACCCCAAAAAACCCTAAAACAACCCTCGAATAACTAACAACAAAACAGACAGAACCCGAAATGAAAAAATACACTCAATACATAACACCATACAACTGAGAAGTACCGTGTCATTCACTCATTCACTCATTCACTCATTCACTCATTCACTCAACGAAAATAGGCCTTCGTTTTGTTTTCGAACAATGAAAAAGAGAAGAGAAAAAGTTGGCTGAAAATAACAGGTTATTCATCACAAAAGGTCTCGCAAAACTAATTTACTGTAAAAACATTATTGTATGACTGAAAAAAAATTAGTTTCAGCCTGAAAATGTAGGATTACGTATTAGTGCTTAGAGTGCGTTTGGGCGAATGATGAATCTGTATTACGTGAAAGAGTACTGAAGGATTTTGAAATAAAAATCTAGATTTTTCTGATAGTATAATAAAAGTCTATATTACTGAAGAATATTTTTTTAAGTTTTGAGGTAGAATTATCTTTATTTGAATTAAAACTTGCAATTGAAATGAGCTTTGTGTCCACGATCTGTGTGTTAAGCAACAGATGGCGCGGTCATTCGATAGGTGGGTGACCGCCTGGTATTTGAACTGAGCACCTCTGTGCTTCGCAGGGAACGTAAAAAGTCAGTCTCGGTAGTTGTCAATTGAGATAACAGTCGTTAAGCCACGTCAAAGGCCTTCGGGCTTGAACAACTTTGACACTAGGTTGACCAGCCATACGATAGATAGATCAAAATTTGTTTGCTAGTTTAGCCATGAAAGCATGACAGACATACTTACATTTTTATAGTACGGATTAGCATTCATTTTAAAGGTCAAGACATCAGATGAGCTGCAATTCCACTCCAAGCATCTTTATATTACGACAGTGATTATCATAAAACCTCCAGTGAGGGAGCTTATTAACTTAATAAGACGGTATAACACACAAACCCTTTTTATTTAATGGACTTTACTCTAAGATGTTATTTAAAATGACGTAGTTCTTTGGTCCAGGGTTTTTAAATTCTTGTCAGGAATATAAATGCATGATTTTTTATTGCTATGATGAGTTAGATTTTACATTCAACATACAATTATGTTCTCTTTAATCATCCGTCGAAAATGAACGCAAAAAAAGATCATCGAGGTATTATCGTAATCATATTAGCTGCTTATGATATAATTATAAATACATACATACATATTGTCACTCGTTTTTTCCATAGGGTAAGCAAAGTCCATTAGCCCGATTCTCTACTGCTATCAAGGACCGACAACCGGCTAGCTATAAAAAAAATGATAGAAATCTGATTTGCGCCTCTAGCGGACGTCGTAGGAACTATTTATGCAGTATTTTAAATGTCAATACTCGATAGTTCCGACTGTAGAGAATCGCGAACGCCACTTGGTACGGTCCTTACAAACTTCCCTTGCCTTATTCGCATCCATACATGTTGTCATACAGGACCGCCGGTTGCTAGTACTACACACCTAATCACACGAGACATCGCCAATGTGATCTGTCAAGTCTTTCTAGAGGCCCCCTGTTGACGCTTCCATTTATTAATTCAATATACTATAATCATTTATTATACTTAGTTTTATACCAAACTAGCTGATCCGCGCAACTTCGCTTGCGTCAAATAAGAGAGAATAATTTACTTCGTTTTTGTAACATTTTTCATTGCTACTCCGCTCCTAATAGTTGCAGCGTGTTATATAGCCTAAAGCCTTCCTCGATAAATGGTCTATTCAACACAAAAATATTTTTTAATTCGAACCCGTATTTCCTGAGATTACCGCGTTCAAACAAACAAACTCTTCAGCTTTATAATATAAAGTATAGATTATGTCAACTTCTGTATTTAATGCATTTTCTCTCTTCGAACCCGATTTTCCCACTACGTATTTTCCTACAAAAATATATTCGTCAACAACCCATTTATTCGTGCATACGATGACAAACAACCTAAACTGTATTTATTTATAGTAAGACCAAATCATCATAGAAATTGGACTGTCCTGCGAACCAATAAATCTAGCGGAGATATATTTTCATAAATAAATAAGGGGAAACTGGGGTGAAATGGAGTCTGTGAAATTTGAAATAGCGGATTTGAATGAGGTGATTGTGGTTATTCGTAATACATAACTAAATCATAAATACGAATGTCGATGTTTTTTTTTAAAGACAACTCCCGCATTAGGAATTGCTCTTGTGTCGCGGGTACTTTTACAAACAACGGACACAAAGCACGACCAGGCCCGAAACAATTATTTGTGGATCGCACAAATAATTGCCTCACCTCTACGATGCAATAGTATTGGCGTGGCGACCTGAACCACTGCACCACAGAGGCAGTCAAAGTATATCTGATTGCCTGTCTGATGGTCTGTATGATACGCTTTCACAGCTAAAATGGTCAAAAAATCTTAAAAATGTTGATGAGAGCTTGCTTGTTTGATCCCATTGAACTATCTTAGTACTTAGTAAACTAGAAATCAGATAGTCTTACCTTATACAGTAAAAATATTACATCAATTGCTTGGTAATAAAAAAATAGCACGTGTAAAGATCATATCTCTATTTTTGGTCCCAAGTAACATCACAAGGATTAGTCGTCATATTAAATCCTACGTCCACATTTAGCCGCCTGTCAAAGTAGCTTAGCACTTAGATTTAGCCAAGAAAATGTATTTTTACTACATTTCTAGAAAGGTCTTTCTCATTTATAGTAACGATGTCGACAAAATTGCGTGTAGTTGGTCTGTTAAGCTAGAATATATTTTAATTGTAAGAATAGTCATGCTAGTATTTTGAAATTTAACAGTTAAATTACTAAACCCAAAAACCCTTTCGCAAAAAACTGGCGTATCGATTAATGCCACAGGAAAATAAGAGAGATTTTTTAGAATAAAACTCAAACCAAAACTTCTCTTCGATCTAGATTCTGAGCCGAGCAAAATAATTCATATAGAATCAAACCATTTGTGAATTGAACCTGCCACATTTATCAATTCGACTATACAAATAACAAATTTCGGCTCTCCACATATTCAAATATTATCAAACCCTGCAATCAATCCATCCATCATTAAAACCTAAGCAATATTGCAACCTAACATCAACATAACCAAACATGAACCTAAAATAATAACCCGGTGTGCCATTTTAGTCAACCCTCCTCTATCATTGGGCTGTTTATACCCGGATTGTTTGGCGGTTATACAAGGGTTAACAGTTACTATGGACAGAGGATATTAAATATTTTATGGGGCTTTCGAGGCAGTCGTAAATCGAATGGTGGTGGCTTTATGGGTACAATATTGATTCTTAAGTATGCAAATGTTGTTTCTTCAAGATGGTTTGGGAAAAGATTTTAGTTTTTTCATGGTTATTTAGTTGGTTTTGTTTTGGGTTTGTGATAATCTTAGTTATTATTTAATGGTTTGTGTTTAATTTAGTGTCTAGGCTTTTCGAAATTTCCTCAACACTTGATATGGCTTAGAGACTGTTATCATATTTTACAATAACCAGAACATACAGTTAACGTTTCCTTTGCACGGAATAGCGAGATTCACATACTACAAACGTCAAATATGGGGAATTAGGGATCCTAGTTTGTGTTCAGGTTAAGTGTATATATTTGTACAAAAATGGCGAAGTAACTTGCACAATTAATTAATATTTTTATTTATACGCGTCAAATGTTTATTATTTAATATTTTACGAGACAACGATATCTGTGGCGTATTCGGTAAAATGTCGTTGTTTCAATTCCTACACATAGCAAATATTGTAGTTGTCTTGTACTTTATGTCCGTCGCTGCATATTCCTAACAGTTCGAAAGCAAGAGTTCGAATTATTTAGAAGCAGTTCGAGTCTTTCTTTAAAGAAGTTTCAAACCTAATCATCGTTAGCCGTAATGGTTTGTGAAATATTATCGAATCAATCAGTGGGTACAGATGCAGAGCGGATAACTGGAGGAGCGTTGTATACGTAATCATAAACAAATCACTACGATGCTTCCTTTACACTCTCGGTGTTAGGGTTGGAACGAGCATTTTGAATAAAAAAAAGGGTTTTAGAAACATACTTTTATGTTTTGATTACCTACTTACTTTTGATTTTTTCGGTCGTTTTTTGTTTTTAAAAACATTTTTTATATACGATTTTTCATCTTTTGGATAGGACAGGAATGTAACACATTTTTTACTCATGCGAAAATACCATTGTTTTGATTCACATAATAAATATTATTTTATTATTGATTAGACTCATCATCAAGTACCCTATAGTATCCTATAAATGCACACATGATAACAAATGCTGCAAGTCTGTTTCATTTTCGCAGCTAAACTACTGAAGGGAATTTTATAAAAGTTTAACCATCTATATCTACATATCTACCTTAAAGCCTGGAGTCGAACATAGGCTACTTAAAAATACATATTTTACCCAAGTTACACGCAAACAAAGTCGGCAACTTTAACTAGTATACTATAATTACAGTAGCAGTTGTTCAGTACACAATATTGTATCGCACAGCCCTGCGACGCGGCGTGTTTACAATGTGGCATCGTGATGGATCGACCGACTCTGCCCTAGCCCTTGATGTAGAGCAATAGATGGGGTAAGCGTAGTTTGAATGAGAAGTTGAGCGTGGTTTGCTATTGTAATTAAGAATATTAAATTTTCCACATGCAAAAGATAAGATTTAAGAGTTAAAAAGGAATAGGGCTTATTTTTTTTTTGGTAGATATATTAAAATTAAATTTAACGAGAAACTTTTATATTTGCTCAATGTTAAAATACCGATGACATGACACAACGACGCTAAGATATCACGTCACCACTTTGAACAGCTTATTATTGTAGTTTGAAATATTCTTACGCAGATTTTATTAATATATTTTCGTTTGGGCAAAAACAAGTAGGTTATCATATTTATTTGTAACACGCTCATAACATTTAAAAGCGTTTAGTGTGTTGGGCTCGAACCCGCGACCACTAGAGTGAGCTTTTATGCTTAGAAAACTCATAACTAAAGCTTCATTATTGTGTTGCCACATCTAGTAAAAATTAAGCCACATCGCCGTACACTCACGATCCGTCAGTTGTTACTCGAGTTTGATAAATGCGTGTGTCAGTTTTTGTAAACGTTTATTTTATCCAATTGGATTTTTATTCGACTCAAGTCTTATCAGAGACAAGCCGGTCTATTTGTTTATCTGTTGTGCTAATTTGGTGGGAAAAATATGTAAAAAATACAACTCCCACACTGAAACTTGTGGCGCGAAGGTTGTGTGTGCATCAATAATTGTCTCGTGTGGGAGTCGAGTCCTTACGGCCACCTTAACCACTACGCTATGAAGGCTTTCGTTGAAAAAATATATACATATCATTGGACAACTCATGCTCAGTCGTTTGATTTCAGGCTAAGCATAACTTTTACTTGAACCAAATAACTGATAAAGATACCTACTTATACAACCTGTAACATAATTAACGCACATCCTGAAATTAGTTAGTTCAGAATCGGTAGCTTAATCCATCCCACTTCTTTCCAAAAAATTTTTTTTTTGTTTATAAATACTTGAAAGTTCATAAGTCACGCTTAAGTCATGTTTAGGTAGACACCTAGGTAGGTACGCCAGCGCTACTCGTGTGCGCCTGTGCGTGAGTGCGTAGGTTTATTGTGACCATAGAATATGCGGGATATTTTAAAAACAATATGTTCCATAAACAATATCTACAATAATCAAATTATTATACTGATGCATTAATTGTGAATGAAAAAGGATTTTCTTGTTGGGGTGTCTGAGGATGTGTGTTGTTTCCGTTACACGTTGTATATGTCTAAATACAGACTTATAATATAAAACTAGGTATTAACAACCATTCTCGGAACGGATACTCGTGCTCATCACACAAATATTTGTCCCGGTTGGGATTCGAATCCACCACACTATCGATCAATTATTGTGGCAAGGTGACCACGTTAACTACTGCACCAAACGTGAAAAATGATGAAACGTCATAATTTATGGGAAAAAAATATGGGTAAGAATGTTTATGTTTTGCTAAGAGCTTGTAAGAATCAATCTTTTATCAATTTGTTTTTAAATTCGGTCAAATGTATCAATGTGACTTTAAAAATCCGTACTATTATTAGCTCTTATTATTGGATAAAGTGTTTTTTACGTATTTTGGAATGATGATTTTGTTTTTCCCCTTTTTTATAAATATGGTATTTTTTTAAACATTTATATCATATCATGGCTATGATACAAATATTTTAAAATATAGCTTTTTCTTTGTATATAATATATTGTAGCCTTATATAAAAACACGCCTTATTTTTTTCCTTTTCATTAATAATATATAGAAAAAAACATATACATATAAAAATACATAAACTGTGGTTTACCAAAATATGTTTACGAACTTTGTTCAAACTATATTTTATTATTAAATTAGAAAATTATCATACAAACAACCTAGACTCAAACAAAAAAATCTGCCAAAAATAAAGTTACAAAAGAGAATACCGAAAACGAACCGACTCATTTAATATAACAGACACTTAACTTTAGTCAAGGTTGCACAAAATGGCCGCCGTAACAAAATGGCGTCGTTACCAACGCCTGGCTAAATACGAGTGATTGTTGGAATCTATCCGTTGAATGAGGAAAAATTGTGGATATTCGCTACGTTTTAAGATCAAGTGGGTACTGTGAGAAATAAAGTTTTATACTGAAACTAGTCATCTCGCGTTGTTTCGTGCGAGTTCATACGTAATTATTATCTATCACGAGGAGATTCTTTAATAAAAATCATTTAAGTATCTGCATGCTAAATTTAAAAGTGTCGTAAAATTTGATTTTATATTGTATGGACTATTATTTGAATTTTGGTCCTAGCTTTTTGTCGTGATTGTCCCTGCTACGTCTCGAGTTCAACTCCCCGGTCGGGGAATTCATATTATTGGGGTTCTTTGCTGATAATCAGGGTCTGCCTGTTTTAGATATTGCGTTACTTAACAATATAGAGAAACAAACGAAATGACTTGGGTCAAAATTTCGCAAATAATATAAGGCCAGTAGCACACTAACTTAAAACATACCATTAAGCCTTCCACTTATCAAATGAAACAAAAGCAATGGGACACACAAATAAATGGCTGCTCTTTAAACTCAACAAAGATAACTGAAACTTATATATTTAGTTCAGAATAAATCGTTGGCACTTTAAGCAATTAACTTCTTGCAACGCCATCTATTGGCCATTTGTCTCACTATTGTTTGTTCGGATTGAAGTAATTAAATGAATGTTAGTGGATCTCGCTTAATGGTTTTATGTTAAAACCTTTCTGTGAAGAAAATATTGTAGTGGTATGTATGGAAAGTTTATAAGACTAGTTATTTTATAATATACTAGAGGCCGTAAATCTCGATCCCTCGGTAAGCCCATGATAAAAATGAGTAACCTAGTTGTATCGAAGTTTTCAGCTACCTAAATACCAAATTTAATCGTATTCGGTTCAGTAGTGTTTGCGAGAAAGAGTAACAAACATCCATACATACAAACTTTCGAGTTTATAATATTATTATAGCGGGATATATACATAAAAAAATGCTTATATATACACCTACAAAGCTGGTAAAATTTCATCAGCATTTCATCAACAAAGGTCAACTCTGATTCTATCGAAATCGTCAAGACATTCCCTCTGGTATGGTTTTTGTAAAAAATGTATCCTATGTTTGTTTACTAGTCTTTGGCGTCACAATTCTTAATTTTATCAAAAACGGTTCAATCGTTTAGCTGTGAATACAAACAGTCCGATTTCATTTCATATTTGTATGCGACAAACACAAAAATTGCTGAAAGAATTTCCAAACGTAACAAACAGATCGACTATTTATTTCATGTTTGTATGCGATAAACTTAAAAATTACTGCAATGTTTCTCACCTAGTAATAAAAATTAACTTACGGTCTATATAATTCGATCGAATCGTCGGGTAAACAAATATAACGTATTCTAACCTTTAATTTCCAATCGCGGTTAACACGCGTTACATTATAATATTAGGTCGGGGAAAAAGTCTTTTCGCATTATAGTATGCATGAACTTAACGTATAAACGTAATAAAATCTTTTCTCTACACAAAAAAGCTCGATATTTCGGTACCTCACGAGCTCACTGAAAGAAACCTAATGAACCGTGTACTCATTTGTGATTCTTGAAGCCAAAAAGATATTATTACAAGTTCATACATACTATAATGCGAAAAGACTTTTTCCCCGACCTAATATTATAGTTCATTCTAGTCTAGTTTGAAGCCTGTGTTATATTAATAGAAACAGTTTCTTTAATAAATAATCCTTGTTATAAAAAAGCTTCCATAATTAAAACCATCTAGTTTATTCTATAATTAGCCGCATTTTGTACGTTGCATCTTTAGGTTTAACATCTTACTTACCGAAATTATTTCACGCTAAGATCTCTCTGACGTCTTACCTGAAATGAAATGAAATGAAGAAAATATTAGGACACATTTTTATGTAAGTAACTGTCCATGGCTTTATCCGAGTGAAAAGGTTTCTCGGGTAAAAAGTGTCTATCCTAGGTTGCAATTTAGGTTATAAACTATCTGTGTACCAAACTTAATAAAAATCTGTTCAACAAACATACATGTAAACGTTAAATCTTTTGGTTTTTTAAGGAAAACTTGCGCACTATGCTATTGTGTCGTGGGGACTTTTATAAACATAAAAACAACGGGCATAAGGTACAATTAGACCAGAAAACAAATATTTTCAATAAAATCAAATCATTGCATTGGTCCATTTCGGTAAAATGTAGGCGCTAAAGTTAGTTGTTATTTTTACTGAATCTATCACTAGGCCTGAAAGAAGATAGAACATTATAAAAAATAAAAAATGATGAGCATTTATTCCCAACCAAAATGTTCATGCAAAATACCTTAAAAATCTGTTCATTTATTTTGGCGTAATGAGTACTAATGAATACATACATACATACAACATTAAATATTACCCTTTATCACCACCTAGATGGGTGAAGGAAAATCATAAAAATTATCAGCTGTCCTGTCGGGTACCGGTCGTAAAACGGTCGTAATGTTACTAGTAGATAATCGACCGGCTGTCACACCGTCATTAAATGCAGTCATCGCAAATTAGTGAGCCATATCTTTGAAAGGGTACGAGAGCTTAGTTAGCAATAGCCGCACGGATCGATCTCTAAAGTTAAGCTACGCTTGCCGAGGTTGTCCTTTGGATGGGTGACCATCTTATACATATCAAGTTCATCCGTGTTTCGAAAGGCATGTTAAATTGTGGGTAGTTCTGTCATTTTAGAAGATCTTCGACAGTCATTAATAGTGGTCAGAAGCTTGAAATTCTGACAACCAGTATTATCGAAGGGTATCGTGTTATAACCCAGGAAACTGGGTTGTGGAGATTCGATAAGCAGTCACTCCGTGTAAAATACTGGTATATTTAAAAAAACGCGATCAAAACCGCGGGATATAGACAGTTTCTATACCCACATACAATAATTTTCAATAATTTGTTTGGAATTTCATATATTCGGTAATCAATTAATATAACGTTACCTAATTAAACATCAAATTGAATGTTAACATCAAAAAATAATACGCTCATTAATATCGAAATTTGATCATTGAATTTAACACAATTTTGAACAAAACAAATACGGAATTAAACATTCAACAATAATTACGCTATTCGAGTGTGGATGAAATATGTTTTACTAGCACATATGTGGCTTCGTTTACAACCTTTCATCCTATCTTATTACCTCATTCATCCTAGTACAAACTTAGAACTAGATTTTTGAAAGAAAAATAGGTAATGTTGAAACCTGGAATGTTCAAATATCTCTCAGCCGGTTCAGCGGCTAAGTCATAAAAGCGTAGAAGTTAGATAGAAAGACTGCCTCTGTGGCGCGGTCGGTAGTATGTGCTACTACCGCAGAAGAGGTCTCGGGTCCGAATCCTGGGTCGGATTTTCTGTTTAGAATTTCTTGCCCGGCGTTAGAAAGTTGAGGTCGTAGACCTCCGTGCCTTGGAGAGCACGTAAAGCCGGTGGTCCTGCGCCTGACCTCTCTCTGGTCGTGTCGGTTATCCGTCGCACCGGGCTATGGGAGCAAGGAAATAGAGAGTGTGCCTGTGTAGCGTGCACACACTTGGACACTATAAGTCTTTGCATCGTTGGCCAGTTTCAATGAAACTGACCGCTGTAGCCGGATACCGGCTAGGACAATATTATTACAAGATTCCAGGTTTCGTCGTCCAAGTCTTGCTAAATTTAATGTTGATACTAGTGCATTTTGAAAAACAAATACCCAATCTAATCACTCTAATAAACTTAAAACCAGCGTAGTCATTGTTAAGTATGTATTAAGATTACTCTTGTTTTCTTGAACATAGAATATTCAAGAAACTGGACAGCGTACCATTAATCTACCTTAGTTAATGATCGCGGTTAACCTTTAGAAGGGCTGAGTCAAAAAGTGGATGTGTTAATGAATACTGAATAAGAAACCACTTGTATTTATATTTGTGGGAGTAAAATACAATGGTTTGTAACTTTTGAATTTAATTTTAAGAATCCCTGTCATTTTGGAAGATTGTAATAGACTTTTGCATAAAGATATTGCATTATTAAACTGTAATGTTGTTCATTTCTAAATATATAAATAAATAACTAGGTTAGTTAAATTTTAGTCAGGTTGTTTCAGCAAAGACATTGTTTCAAAGAATTATATATCTGTACTGTATCTAACATAATTGGCACTAATGCAGCAGGAAACCTGCGAGGAAAGATTTCTACTGGACTTACACAGTTTTTAAACTGCACTCAAGACTTAACCCTCTTATTAAAAGATTAGTATTGTACCTGGCATTGGGTTAGTTATGTATATTGCAATAGACAGACAAAAAATATCTTATTTACTACTTAAAACTTCGAAAAGATTAAGTTGAATATCACCTTAAGCTTGAACCCTCAACAACCCCAACAACTTACATAGGTAGCAAACGCTGAAACACTCTGAATAATAACAGTAATATTACAATTCTCAGATTATAATATTGCAAACAAATCACACATCGAAAACATGTCGGCACCAAGTCGATTGTGTAAGCATACGTGAATAAATCGTGTACGTGCCCGCCTCGGAATCGATTTGCGATGATACGAAACAATCGCAACCGAATACAAATGATTGATGCCATCGATACACAGTCCCTTCACTATTATAGTGTTGTAGGGAAACAAGGGATATACATAATAATAAAATAGATGGAAACTGCAGATTTATTCCCGTGAATTTATTTTTTGAGAAAAAAATTACACTACATTTTTTTTAACCCCTTACTGTCCCACTGCTGGCCCAGAGTCTAAATAATATTGTCACTTGCTCTAGCGGTAAAGACAGATATCGTGATGCAACCTTGTATGCCTGAGAGTTCTTTAGAACAGTTCTCGAAGGTATACAACATCCCCAACCCGCAATTTGCATTAACATTAACACATTAATGGGTTTTATTCTTATTCTTAATAGTATTTCTAGTGTAATGAATCGAAATAATAGACAATCATCTAGATTTAGCCAAAAGTTGTATTTATGTGTAGTCAAGGTAACCTATTAGTATATACTGGGTACAATTTTCCAATCTCCGGACTTCAATTGGCAATTGCTAACAGAAAAACTCAATTACTATTTGCTCAACCTAAGAATCAAACCTCGGACCTCAAGGTCAAGAGGCTGTCAGATGATATTTATTGTGTAACTTATTATGATTGTATTGTAGTACACAATACAATCATAGAAAGTTAAAATCAAAGCAAAAGCAATAGAAATGGTGTAGTGGTCACACCATTATCATGATCGTCTTAAAGCTATTTCTGCATTGCGGTCGTACGTTCGTTTCCCACTGGAAGCTATCTGGTTATTAAATATATATTTGTTTATAATTATTATATATAAGGATAAAGCCAACAAGTCTAAGCCAAGCCCAAACAATTACAGAATTAGAAGCAAAAATAAAATCTAATGTAGAGTTCATTCGAAATAGGCTTTAATTTCGACTTACGAGTGCTTCACTATAAATAATAAATTGTTCTGACTAAAGTATTATTTTCATTTCATTAATTCTCAATCAGCTTAAACCAACTAAAGTTAAATAAATATTAGATTAAAAAGCTTAAATATTTCGAACACTAATTACGACTCTATCAAAATCTACAACATTATTATTCTAGCTCTATTTTTTCTCTACATGTTACTACTTATATTGAAACAATAAGTTAGGTAACCAAAACCCGCCCTAACTCTACATACAAAGTACCTTTATTATAAACACTATTTACATTACTGTACTCTACATAATATTCTGACCTTAATATTTTACCTCAGGTTATATTTTAAAACAAATATGACAACTTGCCCACAAAACTACTTTATAAAAGCCCTACTTACAATTCTACTATACGACTCTACATAAAAAAGAACCTGAAAAATAGACAAAATTTTCCAATAATTTCAGCTTACCTGATTTTACTGAATGTACTTCTAAATGTAGAGTCAAAACAGCGTTACAATAGGCATAACTTATTATTACAAAACTCTACCTTATACACCTCTGGCCTGAATATTCTCCCCAAAGCCATATCTCTCAATAATTTGACCGAACAATCCAATATGTAGAGCCATCTACCCACGGTGGGACGTGTCGACTCTATAATCGGCTAAACCAAGTGTAATATGTCAGAGAGCTACAAAAATGCTCGTACGTATTCTAGTAGCGTCGCCAGACTAGTGGCGCCCTCCAGGGATAACGGACTCTACTTAAATTGTGTAGAGCTGCGTTTACGTTAAGATATATTGTATTGTTCTGTGAGGAGAGTATGTGGAATATTAATAGATGTGCTCTTTGTTAAATAAATTGATCTCTACATTTTTATAGACACCGGAGGGACTTGGGAGATGATTTTATAGTTAGTGTATTAAATACTATTTTGGTCCTGAATTTTTTTTAAATATTTTTTTACTTTATTGACTAGACAGCATCAATTATCATCAAAATCAGCGACTAACATTTCGTATTATTTTACTAATAAACTTAGTAAAAAATCTTTTAATCAAATAGCACTGAAGTTTTCAGTGTCAGATAATTCTTCTACAGTATATCACGTGAACAAACTGTTACTGAAATCTCTTTAATGAATCAGAATCAAAATTTAAAACAAAGCAACGTGTACTCTACATAAAACATTCTTAAGTATCAATAAAATTCGTATAAAACAAAGAAAAAAAGCGGGAAATAATCTCTACAATTTATTACAGTAAATCCTGTAAAATTTTTACATCGTTCTTTTAATAATTTCAGCAATTTTTATTCACGAAACATTTGGATAACGACTCTACCACCGCTTAAAGTAGAAGATAGAGCTATAATCAGCTGTAATATTAAATGTCAGAATGTTTAACTCTCGTTTGTATTCTAGTTGCAATGTAGAGTTTAAGGTACGTTTTGGCTCTACTAAGCTAATTTTAGAAGCAATTAGATTAGTCTTCGGAGTTCTGCTTTGCATATAAGATTAATTTTATATGTGTGGGTAAGAAATTAGTTTTACAAAACAGTGGCTCAATTTATGAAAGAGGTCAGACAATGAATTTCATTTTGGATTATGTAGGATCTCGTTTAAAGCGCATTAGGGATTAAATGTAGAGAACAATGTGTTCGTTGCGTTTATTTAAAATATGGACTGGAATTAGTTCTATTTTTATAATGCTTATTTAAGCTAACATACAGTCTTATGTGAAAAATATTTTAAAAATAAAAATATTTCAGGCACATATAAATAAGGTATTATGTCAATTTAATTATCTTTTCAGGCATTGTTACTAGTTGTTACTGAAAAGCAAAATCAGGTAATTCAAAGTTTTTAACCCAGAAATCCAACTTGAAACCTCCTAATCGCGATAGCTAACTTACCTGCCTTTTTTCTTAAATATCTAAACATTTACTCCAATCTCATACATGATACAATACATTTCACACACATTTAAAATAAAACATTAAAAACTAAAATGTAGAGTCACTAATAAAAATCCATTCGATTGCCACGTCGAAATTAAAACGGAGAGTCCATTTACCCGTCTGAATGTTTCAATTATTTTCAATGAATGATAGAGATTGCGTCGCTTATGAGAATTGAAGTGCTAGAGTTCTGATCCGTTAAAAAATCAACAAATAGTTACTGTAAAATTTTATTTTGGATTTATTTGTTGTAGGACTAAATGTAGAGTTGCAGTAGTGTTAGTATTTTCACTATTTGAACTAGAATTGCTCGTTTTTATACAGTATATTTTACAACTGTTTTACTCTTAAGAAGATGGAATAATATGGTTGGTTCTGCTTTCAGTGTAGTCAATTATGAATCAATATTGGTGTAGTGAATTCTACATAATAATTGTTACAATTGCTTTAATGAAATATAATATTAAATAAAAAAAATATATTGGCGTAGTCTATTCTGAATCAATATTGGCTACGTATATCGGAAGGTTTGACAGAGTTTAGCATCATTTATTTAAAATACTATCTCCGAGACTAACAGTTTATGCGAAGACGATCGGCTTCAATACGGCCACCCATCTATGAGATAACCGTGTCGAAGACAGCTTAACTCATTGATATTTAATCCTAAATAGTATGTGTTGATGTATATATGCTTATTGGCTTTCAAACAGTATAGAGTAGTACAGTGAGCATACTCCCTACAAACAAACTTTATTTGTATTATTAGTATAGAAAAAGCAAATGGCCTGTTTTCCCGCCTTTTATTGACTACGGAGAGTAACAAATATTGTTTGAGCGAGCGCAAAAAATGTTCACAACACATTGTTTTGTGTACATATACCAGTTTAGTACATTTCTGTGTTAATTAAAATATTTGCTGAAATTTGGCTTTTGGCTACGTGTTTGCTTATGACTTATTACGAGTCGAAAATTTTACACCAAAAAATATTTACTGTAGCGCAATTCTCTACACTCGGTACTGTCGAGTATCGAGAGTTTAACATTTAAAATCTACTGCTAAAATAGTTTCTACGGAAGCCGCTAGAGGCGCTCATCAGATTTTCGGTTAGAATTTATTGATAGCTATCCGGTTACAATTCTTAAACTCTCCCGATGCATGTTTAATATAATAAAAGGACACGGGAATTAACGCAAACACGCATTTTACCTTCAAATGCCTAACGTTTCGGCTCAAGTTGAACTCGCTGTGGTTGTAACCGGTTGTCCGAAGTCAATAGTGGTAAGATATATTATATTTATTTGCTTTAACATGTGTAGTTTACAGAAAATATGGCACGTGGTAGAGAATTAAGTTACTGAAATCTCTATGTAGAGTCAGTAGGCCGAGAAAATCGCCTCTACAAAACAAATTTGAAGGAAATCAGTCACCATAAAACCGCCATCGAATGGGTCTCTACCATTGTCGGGTGTAGAGTCCAATTCGTCAAACTCTACAAAAATGTTCGTCTGTATTCCGGTAACGTTGGTGATCGCAGTTCTATAGACTGGACTCTACTTGAATTGTGAATGATGCTGCGTTTAGCACGTCCATTTGTTAACTAGGTGACGTGTTCACGTTTAAAATAGCAGCTTAGGTTTTTTTTTAAATATTAGTATGTAAGTAATTGTGTATAAATAAAACATGAGTATTCTACATGGAGCGACTGCCTATCGGACCTCCACAACCCAGTTATCTGGGCTATAACACAATACCCTTCAGGAAGACTGGTTGCCAGAATGTCAAGCTTCTACCAGTAACGACTTTTACAGATCTTTTCGAAAATGAGGGTTCCAACCCACAATTTGACGTGCCTTCCGAAACACGAAGGAACTCGTTATGCAAAAGTTGGTCACCCATCCACAGAACAACCCCGGCAAGCGTAGCTTAACCTCAGAGATCTGTGCGGCTGTTTTTATCTACGTCCATCTACTGCAGATAATAATAAGTAAATAAATTTAACCCATTACTGTTCTACTGCTGGGCAAGGGTCTCCTCCCGTAATGAGGGAGGGTTATTTAGCCAAGAGAATAATACAGTTTCTAAATCTACAATTAGCCCAAGTTTCCTTCACTATAACTAATCAAGTCTTAAACAGAGTACAAACGTAAACATTAATTTAGCTAAGTAATCCCGGGCGTTATTACTAACTTAGTAATAAATAACGAAGACTGCTTCATGTCGTTTAGATAATAATCTGCTAAGCTTATTGCCTTAATTGTTAACTACGGAAAAATAATTGTGGTTTTGTGGTTTTTAGTAATGTGCAGATCAATGATCGATTCCCAAGTAGGGCTTTGTGGATTATCTTTCAAGTTAAGAATTAATAATTAGTGGTTAAAAAAAGTATTTCAGCCATAATTAATAACAAAGCAAAGCATTTTAGCTTTCGTGGTCCTGTAAAAATAGACAATTTTGTAACACTTACTAAATCACTCTACGCCAACAAAAATAAGAAAAATGTACAATGAAATAGAATATCTTAAAAAAATAATCTTAATTTTTTAGCCCTTTCCAAAATTATTTATATAGTTTGGATGGCTTCTACACTACTACTTATTAATGAGTAATTCATTCAAAGTGATACATACAAGCCAATCCGACAAAAAAAAAACATGAAGAAACGAACTTGATTCACTCATTCTCTCTCTAAAAACCGATTCATCACAGTTAAAAACGTGCCACGTAAACGCACTCGAGGTGAGGCGAGTAACTGGTCATTATCACGTATTGAACGAGGCACCGATCGACGGGTACGCTACGATTTGTAAGGAGTTACGTGACGCGAGTACCTGCCCTAACGTATGTATGTATGCTGCAGGTAGAATGATAAAACAGGGTGGACTGGTTCTTACCAAAAAAAAAAAATTCTTACTGTAATAATTGCAAAATTACCACTATTATGTTTTTTTAACGTTAATAATCCTAATTTATTTTACGTTTAACAACGAATTCTACAAGTTATTCTATTTTTATGTATCTGCAGTAAAAATAACCCTAGCACTCACAATTATTTAGGACAATATTCAGTATCCGACGCCATAGCACGCCTGAAAATTTTAAATAGTTATTTAAAGGAATAAAAATACTGAAACCGCAATCCAAGGTGAGCTTAAGGCCACCAATAGTGGGCGCACATTTAATAGCAAATGAAAATGTTTCTGTAAATCTCTTTTTTTTAAGCAAATTCATGAATAAACTGTGTTATCAAAATATTCAATAAATAAATTAACAGCAAAGGGAAAAAAACATATCCCTCAAATCCTAACCAAAATAGGAAAAGAAAAATAAAGTCTAAATTCAAGTTTTCCCAGCAACATATACAGGTTGATATCTTTTATGCCTCACCTCGTTACTTCCAATACTCGTAGGAAAAGCTTTTTTACTTAGCTTTCTTGACCTTAGGTGTTAGTATTGAACGGACATAGTTATTACAGTCGATTTTCATACTATTTACAATTTTACGTGCCCTTTGAGATGTTAGGTGAAGGTATCTATAAGTTTTAAGCCCGGTTTTGCTTCTTCTGATTAAATTTCAGATAGTTAATCGCTGATGATGTTACTATATCTGGCATGTAAGTTATGTGACACTTATTCATAGGCTGTGAAACTGGCCGTTAAATAATAAAGTACTTCAAAACTTTAAAAAAATATAAATACAAATTTAAGAATAGTTGTAAGTATGTTACTGCTCACGTCAAAACTACTGAATGTGTTTTGATGAAATTTGGCATACCGATAGCTAAAAATCTAATTTAAAAATCAAGATACATTGCTCCGAATTTTTATTTCGCGTAGATGAGGTCGCGGTCAAAAGCTAGTACGACAATATTTTCATCGTAGTTTTTTTCTTATTTTTTTTAATGTGTATATTACAAGTGTATATAAACACAAATAATGTGTACTTGTGTTTAAAAATACACATAATTTAAAGACTATATCAAGCCGTAATTTTTCCTCATACATAATATTATGTCATATCAATACACCTAACCTAAAAAGCCTCCATAAATATGACATAACAGCCGCCATACGTAACATTTTAGGATAAAATATGTCCAAGAAATTGAAAGTCATTCTTACTGTTTGTCCGTCTGTCTAACACGTTTGGAATAGAGCCAAAAGATGCATATCCTTGAGATAGTTTATTATAAGCCAAATAATATATATGTATAAGACAATTTTTATTTACAACTGTTTTGTGTTGAAGGGGTAGGCTCTAATGTAGGTGAATATGACTTTGGTTTTGGACTATAGAAACTCACTAACTATGAAATAAATTGTACTTAGTAGTTATCTCTTGCAAAGAAAGAGGGGTTTGACTTGAGTCCACCACGTTGACCAAGTGTCTGTTGGGGACTTATCATCCTTTCGAGAACTGTTATAAAATAAGATATTTGCAAGATTTCGTCACGAAGTTTTACACCAGTTAGAACAGTGAAAATCATTTAGTTTTTCAAAGAGAAGTTTTTATTCCGGTTGATATATTTTATTTTTCTTCTAAAAACTTGAAATAGTAATTGGTGTATAGCACTGATTTAAAATCCTCGACGTAAGTTTGCTTAAGAATGTTAACTCCACTTTTACTAATAATATTTTATCAAAACATATTTCAAAACCCATCATTAGCAACACATGTAACTAAAAATACATACATACATACAACACAATAGTATTTTGTCCGTCGGTACAAAAAGTCGGCGGCCGTGCCTCGGAGAGCACGTAAAATCGTCGGTCACAGCTGTCACGAACACAAATGACATACGAAGTTGGGTTAGTATTGTTAAAAATGAAATAACTAGAGATATTGGTAGGTACGTTATTTTGTGAAAGATTTTTTTTGTATACAGGTGTGTAGTTATTGAAAAATATGTGTTGAAATGTCTTAAAAGTAGATCTAACTTAATAACAGTATTGATTTATTTATTACTAGCTGACCCGCGCAACTTCACTTGCGTCACTTAAGAGAATCATAATTTTCCCCGTTTTTGTAACATTTTTCACTGGTACTCTGCTCCTATTGGTCGTAGCGTGATAATATATAGCCTATAGCCTTCCTCGATAAATGGGCTATCTAACACTGAAATAATTTTTCAAATCGGACCAGTAGTTCCCGAGATTAGCGCGTTCAAACAAACAAACAAACTCTTCAGCTTTATTATATTAGTATAGATTTTCTTTTTTTAGCTGCAGAGCTAGGGTCTCCTCCCTAACTAGGGTTAGGCTTTAAGACCACCACGTTGACCAAGTGCGAGTTGGGAAATACTTGAATATAATAAGAAAATACTTGATAATAATATTATTATGTTAAAGAAAGAGACACACATTTTCTAACACACAATTGGCTATCATCACTGCTTACTAACATCGTTAAAGTTACTAAAATCATAAATATATTAGTTTATATAGAATTCTATCTATCAAATCTATAGACTAATTAATAAAACACAAGTTTAATGTAACATCAACTTAAAACATTTCATTAACAAAAGCAATACCAATAGAATTCTCTTCAGTAAAATCTTTCCGGTATTTTTCTAAAAGATTGCATTTATTTAATCGCGAGTAGAACAGTTATTTCACTTTGCGGGTACATAATATTACAATACTTTCAAGACATTGGT